>NC_053450.1:13643589-13916089 GCF_015227805.2 Hirundo rustica
CAGAACAGGAAATGAAGCTCAGGTTTCTCAAGACTCCTGTTGCCAGATCCCCTTCTGCATATTCATGCCACACCTCTGGTCTTTATCCATAGCTGAGCATGAGTGTGTAGCAATAGTAGGACAGTGACTGTAGCTGTTTCTTAGGGAATGCTAAAAGGGAAAAGTTGGGAATGGCCTGGATAAATATTTAAACGGTGGGGAGAAAGGTTCCAGATTTTTGTGTTTGAATGCTTAGGAGAGTTAAGTGAAAGCTTCCTGTTACAAGGTAAGGCAACTATGTTCCTAGCCAGAGGTTGGGTTTGGGGTTTCTTTATTATTATTATTAAAGGCCAGCTGTTTATATAATCTTGACTTAAGTTCTGTGCTACAGAAGGCTAAAATCATTATCTAGGACTTCATGATTAATGTTCAGTTTGCTTGTAATGAGGGTACTGCTGGTGAATATCCCCATGCAGTGATTTCTTTATTTGACTTTATGTCCGTGGATTGGTCATGAAAGCTTAGATGCATATTGACTACTCTCATCTTGACTATTTTTAATTACAGGGCAGTAAGAGTCAAGTGGGATAGCATTTCAGGTGGTTGGTGTGGGAATAAAGTGACGTGGTTAACTGAACCCTGGTAGCTCACTTTTGACAGTGGTGAGAGGTTACTACATTGCATGGGAGAAGCTGCCAAAGGAATACTACAGTGCAGTTAAGTGGGACTGTTAGTGACATGACTGAGTGAATTCATTAGTGGCAGTGGTGTATTCTTGTATCTGCTTTTCCTTACAACTGCTGGGGGAAGATACTCAGGTGAAACATGACCTGTGGGAAGAAGGAAGGAGGAAAAGAGACTCCGAAGATCTGGTGCTGAAATGCAGCTGTTTCCGGGATGGGTTTTACTGAATACTGGTAGTTTGCTGTCAGAGTGATGTACTCCTGATGAAACATCATCATGTAGGTGCTGTCTCTGTGCATCTGCTTGTTGGGTAGGTTGGAAACAAGTGGAGGAAAGGGCAGACGTACTTCTGTCAGGTGGAGGCTTCTGTGCAGAAGCACTGAGTCAAGGCAACAGCTGCCTTTGGCAGAGGATATATTCTCAGTTACTATTGTTTTTGCAGGCAAATAGCAATAAACTTGCAGGGGTGTTTGAGATAGAAAAATGCATAGATAAAGGGGCCATCTTTGAGTTTCCAAAACAAATCCAAAGTGAAGAGCTGGAGGCTGTAGGCAGTGTAATATTTTCTTAAGTATAGACAGAGCTGTTGTTTGAGCTATTTCTGTTTATCAGCATCTTTGTTAGGATTAGTCTGGTTAGGGACCTTTTAGTTTTTGCAGTTAGGAGAAGATGATAAGGATGACCCTAAAGTAGGAGAGGCTTAGAGTAAAAACAATGCACTCTTGGCTTTAAACAGTAAAATATACTCCTGTAGCAGAGAGTATACACGTGATCAAGGGCATGAAGGTTTATGTTTTCCTCTGTAGAAAAGAGGGGTCTCTAGTTAAGCTGTGCCAGGGTGTGTGAGATGACCTCTGTCCTGCTGGGCTGGCCCAGTGCTAGGGTTGATGTGTAATGGGTGGGACGTCTGGGCATCAAGAGAAGCAGGGTGAGCCTTAAGGAGGTCTCAAGGAGATAAATATGTCTGTGAAAACCCAAGGATGGAACAAGGGGGAGAATTAAGAATTAGAAAAGCAGCGCTGCATCTTTTATTATAACACCTTTTCTTCCTTCTCAGCTCTGTTTTCTCTCATGTTTGTTAGAAGTAGGGTTGTAGTGTTTTGGTACTGAGGAGGTGAGAGAGTTAGTCTTTCAATTTTTAATGTGATACAGTTGAAACAAATACGCCTGCAACAGAAATGCTCATCATGGCTTGAAACACCTCCATATTGACCTGGAGAACAACTGGTGTGAGGGCATTTGTGTTTGGCATCTTTGTTCACAAACCAACCAAATCTGAGAGCTGTCAGTGCTGAATGGTGCACCACAAGCATGTGATTTCAAAGCACAAACCTTGTGTGAAGTTGCTCCCCTGCTCCAAATTTTGTTAGAAACCAAACCACCAAAGTGTGATCATCTGAGGTAGATCTGGCAGAGTTTGTGCTGAGACAGTTATACACTGAGACATCCAGCTCTGTTCAGGTATCATCTCATGTGAAACTCATGTGAAACCATTATGGAGGCAGAAAGGGGACAGCATGCAGGGAGATGCCATCTGCACCACAGGCTTCCTGTGTGTTGCAGCCAGGCCTCTGGTTTAAAGAGTATGATTTTCTTTTAAACATGGTAAAAATGATGAGCAAGGTGTATTTTTAAACAGAGCATCTTTGTTTTGTATCCCTTTGGCAGAGTGTTTGTGTCTGTGTAATCACTGTAGCTAAATTGTCTTTTCTGTCTCACACCCGTTACACAAATGTTGTATTATGTCCTTATGTGTTTTAGTTTTGATTTTTATTTTGTTCAGAGAATCAGGCATGGTTGCATTGGGAAGCTGGTGTTGAAATGGTATTTGAGACACTTTGCTGCTACATGGGAAGGGGGATTGAGGAGCAGGCAAGGAGGGGAAGATGTAGAAAATTAGGCACTGCCTGCTTTCTGTCCCTATGCAGGGAGTGGTTAAGCAGCCACCTGAGTCTCAGCTTCTGGCGATGGAAACATCTAAAGGATGTCACTGTCTACGCTATTAAAATACAATGCTTGAAAGTGTCTCGCAACACAAAGGTTTATTAAGCATTGCATATGGAGAACACTGGGGAGTGCTAAAATAGCCCTGGGTGTGTGTTTGGATAATCGGAGCACAAACTGGATTCTTTGTACAGGCTTTTTCTCCCCCCACCCCGCTTTCCTGTTTGAGGCCTATGTGTGTATCTAAATAGTGGTTAACGAAATAAACTCTGAAGGCTGTTTGGATGCTGTATCTGACAAAAGATGACTTTTTCTTCCTAATTACAAATGCTGCTTGTGGTTTTGCTCCAGTTTTTTGTAATGTCAGAAAAGCTGATCCAACATGCCTTGCACGTTTTTCCTGTTACATTATGCCTTGGAAGTTTTGACCTCTAGCTTTTCATAGTAGTTTGTAAATTATGTATGTAAATATTCTGTATTGTTACCGTATGAACTCCGTGGAGATGGGATGTCTTGAGTTGCTTGGTTTGGTACTGAGCTTGGAAATGTGCATCTCCAAACTTGCAGCAGTATGCTATTTTGCATTCACTTGTACCGAAGATAACTTTTGTCTGTGCATGCAGAAAACCTGGAGTTGCTCTTAGCCAGTTTAAGATAATGGATCACTTGAAAGAATATTGCCTAGTATTTATTGCTTCTCACCAGAGGATAATTTCAGTAAGAGTTTATCATATTTATTCAGCAGCAGACTAATAAATTCAGATTTGTTTAAACAAAGACTCAAGGAAAAACCTGCTAAATGCTTACGGTTATATTCATGGCAGGCGTAAGCTACTCCATTTCACTCAATGTATTGTACCTGCTTATGTCACCAAATAATGTGTCACCAAATAATCTTAATATCTTATTTTCAGCACTTTTTTTTCTTCTTGATACTGCAGTCACATTCATCCCTGATGTAAGTCTTTTGTGGATAATGGCATCTCTGATACTGTTTGTCTGTGGAGGGGTTTGATTTGTTGTGGTTGTGGCAAAGTCTAGATAAAGAATAATGCTGTTGCAGGAAGGAATGAGCTAATATGCTGAACTCGAATCTGGGAAGGTCTTGAATATGAATTCTCTTGTGCTGTGCTTGTGGCTTTGAACAGTTCAGTCAATCTGTCTTTTCCCCCCATATTTAAATACAATAAAGTATGGTGTTTGTGTATGGAAAATATATACAAGGATATTTGTAGTTTGAGATTTTTGCTAGGAGTCAATCTAAAAATGAAGAAACCAGGAGTGAAATGAGTGGTGAAACGATGCCTGGGAGCACACATGAATATGTGAGAGGTACATTTTGACATAATAGGAGCTTAAAGCTATATGTTAATCCTGTATAACTTGCTCTACCTGTGTTTGACATTGCTTGTAGAAGCCAAATGGATATTATTAAAAACAAAATCTTTCACCCAAACTGAAATTCCTTGCACCAAAGTTAAATTTGCAGAGCCATATCCTTTGTGGGAAATGAAATAGTCTGATTAGGTGGAGTATATTATGTCTGGTGGTGTCCGAATTTTTCTCTGCTGTGGGGTGTGTGTGATTTATGTGTCTTTGTATGTTCAGAACTGATGTACAGATCATGGTTTTCATTTACAGGCATGCACATACACATCTTAAATAGAATTGCATACACCATGTCTTTCTCTGTTTTGCTGATTGTTATCCCACCAACTTGCCCTTTCTTTGCTTTTAATCATCTTTGCTATTAGGTCACTGCAAACTCTCTGAAATAACATGCACTACACATATTAGCCGCGAAAACCAAACAAACCCTCAGAAGTTAAAGAGTTGGTCTTAGAGAGCACAGTGCCACAACAACTCAGACACATGAAACAACTCAGCACATGAATCATGGTCTGTTTTTGTAGGCTTTATTCTTGACTCTTTAGTAAATGCATTTCAGACCTAGCCAGAGCAGTGGCAAGAGCAGCACAACCTGACCCAAGAGTCCTTGTGCCCCTTTTTGTGCTGGATGGTTTAACCAGTGCTTGTGCTCCACCAGAGATTTTGGCACTCTCAGAAGATGGTGGTGTCTTAGAAAGCTCTGCCTTGGTGAAAGTCTGGTGTTTGGACCTGTGTAATATGGAGGGTTAATGTTTGGGAGGAAAATGTAATGGATGATGACCTTTTCTATGTAAAATTAAGTGAAGGAATGCCATGGTTATTAACCTCTAAATGCCTGCTAACAGTTGTTGACTTTCTAGGAAACATTCGCATGTGTTGGTGGTTTGTGGTCCATCACAAATGGATTTTTCTGTGTCTTGGGAGTGAATCACAGTTTTTTTTTCCACTTTGTTGTTAGATAAAAAGTAAAAGAGAGAAAACTTTTTTATACTAGAGGTTAGAGAGCTGAGCAAACTATGGGAGATAAATAAACTAGTAAAGATTATTGAACCAAGCAATGGAACTGACAGATTCTTGTGCCTTCAAATCCTTGATAAAAAAATTAATACGACTTATATGTTGGTTTCTTAATGTGGTTTACTCTTGCACTGTAAATGATTTTTTGTGAGCACTATGCATTCTGAAATGCAGAGTAAAAAAAAAAGCAACTACTGTATACATTTTTGCTATTAGCAGGAGTCTTTGAACACCAGTGCTGATGTAAGCTTAAAATTATGGGCCAACAGGGAGTAAGAGAAATCTGGACAATTTTGTATGCTTTAAAATCTTGCAATATGCATTTAAAACACCTGGGCATGCGTGTCTGTGCAGTCTCTGGGCTGCAAGTGGTTATGTGCCTGATCACCTTCTGCAGGCAGCACTTACCTGGCAGCCTCAAAGATACACTTGCAGTTAGTGTTTGATGCACAGCTGTTCGAGGGTTTTAATTGCTTTTGTGTATGGACTGGTGGCTGGGCTCTATGATTATTATTAGCATGGAATTAATGCTAGAAGGTGGATATCAGAACTGAAATGGTGGTGTGCTGGAACTCATGGGTGTGTAGATGATAAAGATGGGGCTCCTAATAGAAAGCTGCTGTTTGCTGCATCTGCCCTTCTTGTGGAAAGAAGAGGCGGAAGTCAGCATGCAGTGTTCAAAACTGGTACTTTTTATTCCACCTGATGTGATCTAGCAGGACCTCTCCATTAAAATAGCCAGGGTGGTTTTAAGTAGGGCTATCCTGTGTTGTCTGTCAACAGGGAGTGTACCACACCACCAAGATGTCTGGAAATACCCACTCCCTCTGTCTGCACTGCTGGGGGACGGGTGGGTGTGTGATGGGAGAAGCTGGGGTTTGACTGGCGCTGCTTCAGCTGCTGTTCTGCCCAGGACACACCAGTGTTCCCCTGCATGGCCTGGAACAGGGTGGGAAGTTGAACTTTGTTGCAATTTAGAGCAAAACAGTGATGGAAACTGCAAAATTCAGAGTTTGCAGCTGTCAGTTTGAGATAACTGATTTATTTTGAGGATAAAGGCAGGGAAGAGAACTGGGTGCTTTGGCAAATTGTATTTGTGCTTGTCTGGCCTTGGAGTATCAGATGTTTGGCACTTGTAAAAGCATAGGGACATTGAGTTCTGTATGTGGCTTTGTTACTGAATGGAGATAGCAAAGATAAATGGCCTGCATGGTGTTTCTGTAGAGATATTTTGTTCACTAACCATGTCAGTCTCACTGCAGGGTGGAGGTTGCTGGACTGTGTGGGTTTTGGACCTTACCTCTTAGCATGGGACTGGGAAAGGTGACATTGAAATTGCAGAGCACTGTCCTTGGGCCTGGGAGCCTCCTCAGCTAGAGACTGAAATTTGGTGTCAGAATTGTAAGGGGAGATTTTAATGGCTGTGCAGCTGGGCAGCAGCTACCGGGAATACTGTCATTAAAGAGTGTTTATGACTCTTCCTGGTGCCTTCAGTGGTTTTGGTGCAATAAATGGACACCTTTTTAGTGCTAGTTTGAAAAGGAACAAACTATTTTTGTTCAATTGCTCCTGATTTGCACCAAGTGTGCTGTGACCTCTGCCAGTCTCCATGCATTAACAAACTTCTTAAAGGTTTTACGGACATTTTCCATTAGCCGCAGCATAGCTGTTGCCATGAATATTTAATGTCACAAACTGTACTTTTTGTTGCTTTTATTCTTTTTTTCATTGCTCTGCTTTGACAAAAGTGGATATTTGCCCTCACAGACCAGGTGGTAGCCGCATGCCTTGCACACTACACGTGTACCTGCCCGTTCAGTTTTTATCTACAGTTTAGCAAGACACTAAACTTTTCCTCCTTCTGGCTCTCCTCTGTAGCCCTCAGGGAGTGGTGCCTTTTCTGACAGGATTTGCAGCTGAACTTGCCTGAGCATAGTGGCTGTCCTGTGCCTCACCTGGGCGCAGGGGGATGAATTCCCCACACTTCATGGGTCACTGGGCCTTCTTTATCTGCAGCAGAAACAGAGGAATGCCTACAAGACAGAGCCACACATGGATCCGCAGTGTCTGGGACACCCTCTGATTGTTTTATTTCTTTGCCCTAAACCAGGACGTGAAGGAACCACATTCCTCTGATTTGTAGCCCAAGTCCTCTTTGGTGGTAATTTGTTTGATTAATACTTTTTCCCTTGTCATCGTTCCGTGTCTGTGTTGGTTTCTGTTCCCCACTTCTTGTGCACATCCACAGACCGCGTTTTGTTCTCATGGAAAGCTGTTTTACATTTTCCAGGAGGAGGAATAATGCATGCCCAGGATACCCAGCTGTATGGGGCAAAAGTGGAGGTGTTATGGCATTAGGATAAGTTTTGCTAAGTAACTGAAGTGTTCGCTTAGCCACATTTGAACATTTCCTAGACACTAATGTGGAACAGCCCTGCTGTTCCTGTAGGGTAGGGGGTTTTATGTCCTTAGTTGGCCCAGTGGAATTGCAGGATGGGTGATGGAATTTGTCTGAACTGTGCAACAACTCTGTCAGAGCTGGGGGCAGGACACGGGGTCATTCTATGGCCATTTACATATCTTCTTCAGTACAAATTTGGGGTGAAGCTCTTAAGTTTGTATTATGTGATCTGTGGTCACTGTTGTATTGATATCCATATGTGCATGTGCTGGTTAATGTGTAAATGGCCAAACGTATTGGAAAGCCCCAGCAAGTCCTTTGTGCAGAAGCAGGTTTCCACCCCTGCTGTGTTATGGTGGTGTGCTTTAGCAGCCTGTGCCACACATTTGGGTTTCTGAGCTTTCAGAGACACTGAAGGGCACACTGCTACAACCATTGAGTGGTTCTGCAGTTACCTCAACCATGGTCCGTGCTGACGAGAGCAGGGGTAGAATGCTGTCTGTGTTGTCTGTTCAGAGAAGCTTTGTGCTGGTTGAAGACGTCTTCCTGCTGGGGGCTTGTATCAGTAGGTCTCTTTCTAATTGTTAATATAGATGTAACTTGTTACAGCCAAGTTGTAACCACAATCCTGGATTAGTTTGTATGCCAGCTCTTAGTATGAGGCTGGGCTGAGGGTTGGAAAAATATTTGATGTTACAAGGAAGGCTTGGAGGCAAGAGGCTTTTCCTTCGCCATCATCTTTTTGACTGGAGCAACCGTAAGGCTTCATTCTCCAAAGCTTCCTCTGTCTCAAAGTCTCTGTACTTCTGACACCGAGCTAAACCTGATCAATGGAGAGTTTGAAACCTCCTGCTTTGAAAATTAGTTCCTGAAACCTATGGCCACAGTTGTGACCTTGTGGGTATCATAACTGTTGGGGCCCCATGTGCCCAGCATCTCTTCTGGGTTTGCTTTTCCAGGATCTGAAAATTGAAATGTTCAGTTCTGGAGGCTGGTCCTGAGGAGTATGTGGGAATGGGGGGGCCATGGCTTAAGAGACCAAAACACTTCTCATTGCAACCTCCTTGGAGTGATGCTGGATTGTGATGACAGTGAGATTGGACTTTGCAAAACCTACTTAAAATTTTGCAATTGCTCCGCAGTTAGGCAATAGCTTTGAGGCAGCCAACTACATTTGTTCCATCTCGCAGACCTACCACTCTACCAGTCACAGCTGCTCATCGCAGCAGTCGCAGACATGAAGGAGTGAGGGGATGGGGCTGCTTGGCTCCACTCTGCCTGGCCCCCTGCACCTTTGGGTGAGGAGGGGAGGGAGAGATGATGTCCACAAGACCTTTTCAGGAAGGAAGGGAAATGCTCCTGGTGTCCTGCAGGCATGGAAAATTGTGCAGAAGGCAGAAAGAGTACTACTGGTGAATATTTAATCATGGCTTCAGATTTTACTTTCGAAGAATAAATAAAATGTTTCTTGGGTGGAGACTTAATGGGTTAAGAAGGGTAAAGCATTACTGGAAAGCAAGTGGTGGCTGTACTGAGCTTGCTTTCTTTCTCATGCAAAAAGCTTGTCTCCTTGCAGATACTTCCCATGCCTATAGTATGCTTCCGTGCCAGATTAAACTGATGTAAGTAGTCTTCTTCTGGATTTAGGGAGTGAGAACCTGTGCTTGATCTCTTTGCCTTCCTCTCTGCACTGAGAAAGGAACTGGGGCTTGGATGTAGTTTTTTTTGAGGTGAGCCTGCCTGCAGCCTTGTCAGCAAAGGACTGCTAACCTGCAGTCTGAATTGGACATGCATAACAAAAACATCACTAACAAGCTCCTCTCTTTTTAATCACCTTGATAAGACATGCACTGGAAACATCCAGGCTTCCCCATTCTTCCCTGTCCTGTCCCTGGGGGGAAAATTTCTCTGCTTAAACTTGGATTTCCCTAACTAAGAGCTGGACTCCAACATCAAGCAATTGGGACACTTCTATCATTGCTCTAGCCTTGTATTCAAGATAATATTAAGAGACATCATAACATCACAGTGTCAGAACAAACAAAGCACTATGTAATTTTATCCCATATTAATGCGGAGCGTCGCAGATGGTGCTATCATTAGACAGCAATCTATAAAAATGGCCCGTGAGACAAAGCCCTGGCACAATTATTTATTCTTCAATTATTTATTCAGCCCTTTAGGATGTGTAATGCTGACAGACAGCACGGAATGCACTGCCTACCAATTTGCAGATTTTGACTGACTGAGTCCTCCATCATCAATGGAATAAAACATGTACAGGGGGGAGGGTGATGTCGCATGGCTTTGAATTTTATTTTTTGTTTGTTTTCCTTTTTATTACATGACTTTAAGGCTACCACTTTGAAGCAACCTCATCCACCCTGTTGTTCATCTGTTTATTTCAGTTAATTGAAAGAAAGATTTACTGTTCTGAACCTGAGGTTTTTAATATCTTTTGTGCTTAGAGCCAGGGGTTGATTTCCCCACAGAACTAACATCAGCTGGCCAGCCTTGCAGGGCAGACTAATTGGGTGGGCGCCTGCTTTCCTGCCAGCCCTGTCAATCCAGGAAGCTCTGCTCTCAGCAGTTGACAGCGCTGTGCGTTCTGCACAGATCCACTGGTTTCCAGTTGGATTAATGGATGAAGATGCAGGCTTGCTTGGTTAAAGCTCTGGCCCAAGACACAGCTATTACTATTGCAGTGGCATTTTCAGAGAGGAATTTAACCCCTTGATGAATTTTTACTGTTGCTTTACCATCAAAATGATGTCGCTTCCATCAAAAGGAACACATCTGCCTCTAAATGTACTTTTGCCTCCTCTGTGGTAAGACAAATGTTTCTGTGGTTGCCCAGTGAACCAGAACTGGGAACTGATCTGGTTTAAAGCTAAGGACTGATTTAGGTTTAGGCTCTAAGTGACAATGAATCTGCTTAAGTGTCATTGTCCAGACCGGCTCATATTAATCAGAAAAATCCTCTTAAGCAGTTATATTATATTAACAGTAACAATAATTCTGTAGGATTTTAGAATCCAAGTAAAATGCACATTTATCTGTCACTACTGTCTGCTTTCTCTTTCTGGTGTGCGTTGGTTCATCTCTATGACATCCATATTGTCAAAGATCCTGCCTTTGTACCGAAGCATACTTTAAACTACTGCCCGAAGGTATCCTTCTGTATTGTTGGGTTGTTTTTTTTATAAAATAAATCTATAATGTTCTGTTGGAAAGTCTCCCCTCCTTCACCACAGCACTTGTCTTCATATCTGTGATAAAAATGAACAATGGCCCTTTCATTCAGAAACACTATTTCAGTTATTTATAGATTATATTAATGACATGTCTTTAAAATTGTAAAATCCAACCCTGCTCTTTTATTTGATGTTGAGTCATTCTGGCAATTCCTTTGTATTAAGCCGGTAAATTTTGGGCTGGTGTAAGCAACCTCCTAATTTTTTAATTTAGTGGTAAATCTATGACAAGTGCCTTGTAACCAACAAGATAAAGTCTCTAATTAAATTAGTTTTCCATTTCTAGGTGCCTGTTTAGAGGGCCAAGTTAGCTAGGGGTTTTTTTCTTGATGAGATAGGACCTCTTAGTCATTTGCTTCATTTAAGTAATTTCTTAAATTTCACTTAAATCTTTTTCTGGATTTTAAAAGTAGATGGAGAAAATGTATATGTGTTCTATATCTCAGCCCTGCAAGCAGCTGGAGCTGCCATTGCTTGGCAGAACATTTAAACTGCATGAAAACGAGCTGGGGGCTGCTGTGTTGTCACTTGTTTAACCCAGGCAGCCTCCTCTGGCTCCTCACTTCTGCCCAGGTCCCCTTCCCTTTTCCAGCCTCCATGGCTGAGGCTTTACCTGCTTCAGTATTCCCGAGGCAGCAGGTCATGATCATGGCTGTGCACGTGTGGCTGGTCCAGTGTCCCATGTGTGGGATGCTTTGTGTGTGCTGGGCCCAGGGTCTCGGCCGGGCTGTGCTGGGCACATGCTGGGTGTGGTGGAGACCAGTGAGCTAGCGTGCGAGGGGAGCAGCCTGA
Organism: Hirundo rustica; assembly: GCF_015227805.2. Lineage (NCBI taxonomy): Eukaryota > Metazoa > Chordata > Aves > Passeriformes > Hirundinidae > Hirundo > Hirundo rustica. The sequence goes on from NC_053450.1 coordinate 13,655,050, forward strand.
CCCTCTTCCATGGCTGCCAGCAGCTTATGTCCAGGCCAGCTCTCCTGCAGGAGTGGGCTCACTTGCTGGGGTAGTTTCACAATTTCATCCATTTTCAACCATCCCCCGTTGTTTACTCATAGTCACACAAGCAGGAATGGGAAAAATCTCACCTTCTTATTGCTTTGGGCTGGTTTTTTCTCCTGTGGTATTTTTAGATTTGAGAAGCCCTTTGAAGGGCTGGGACAGCAGGGAAAAAGGGGCAGGCAGTGGCCACCGCTGTGCCCACCTGCAGCCATCCCGGGCCCCCTTCTGCCATTGCTATAGAGAATATCCCCTTTCTAGGAAGTCACTTCCCAGTAAAGGCGACCAAAGCTTCCAATTGTCACTCACCTGTTAAAAGAGCGACTAAATTAATTCAGTGAGGGTGACTGAAAGAGCCAAAAGCAGTTCCCCAAGCATCCTTTTTGGCATCTCTGCCCCTTAGGAGAGCTGTGCCATGGCTAATCCACAGGGTCCTCCTCCCACCCACCTTCCTGGGTTTGGGAGGAGAGCCAGACCGGATCCTTGGGATGTGACGCTACTCTGAAATACCAATTGCTACGGTTGCCCAGGTCTGTTTGTCAGCACTATTCAGTGCTGCTTAATCCCTTTTTGTGTCCACTCTGGAAGGACAGCTGGGATTTTGCAAGTTGGTTCATGCTGTATTCACAGCCCTGGGGAGAAGGAAAGTGAAACCACAAATGGAAAGATGTTGGGTGTGGGGATGTGTCTGTATATATGTGCTAGGCCTTCATTAGGTGTTCACATAATGTTAAGAAGAATATATCTGACTGATGCTAGCGACTTAACTAAAGCAAACAAATTAGTGGCAAAGTTTGAAAAATCTTTGCTGACACGCAGGCTTTAACCCGGGCAGTTGTGCCAAAAGATCCAAAAAAGGCTTAATGGCAGGAGATAATGCTGCTGTGTCAGCACACATTTTCAGCCCTGGCTGTGAATTTCCTGGCTTTTGTGTACTTGAATTAAACCCTGATGTTAGTAGCCCATCACCCCCTCCAAATAAGTACCCTCAAACAGAAAGAGAATCCCAGCAGTTTGCTACTCAGTGGGGGAGACTGGTGGGTAATAACGTGCTCAGAGGCATGAACCTGATGAACATTGAGAGCAATGTTACAATCCATGAGTGACCTATTATATCTGCAGTAGTTTGGGTCAGTATGGACATTCCTGGCCCGAAATTCCCAGAAAAATATATTTAGTTCATGGATCAATAGCTAGAGCTAACAAGTCCTTGGGAGTCACACATGCAGCCACTTTGTGCTGTTGTTGATAGTGCAATGTGTGTGCTAAAGGAAAAAAAAAATCTTACTTAAGCAATCCTTTTATTATGCTTTTGATGAATGCAGGCTGCAACCAAACACTTTCATGATGACTGTATAATCTAATTACTGTAGCAATTTGTCTATGGCTTTTTTATATATTGCTCTTTAGTCCTTGCAACCTAAAAGTTCCCAGGCAGGGGTGTGTGCTGTAATAATCCCTGTTATGTCCTGGGTGCTGGAAATGCCACATGAGCTCCTGGGATCATGGTAATGGTAGCACCCAGGGCATTTGCTGTCTAAGGAAACGTGATCCTTCTGACAGCACCAAAACAAGAAGACAGATACTGGAAAGAATAACAAAGATACCTAGCAACATTTCAGTGACAGCAGGATTTGATTTTGAGACTCAGTCTGTGCTGGAATCCATTAGGTTTTGATCCCCAGGTGTTCTACTCCCTCAATCTCCTCTAACAAGAAACATTCAAGAGAAAGGAAAGGGAAATGTCTCTCTTGAACTTGAAGCTGTAAGTGGTGTGTGAGTGAATCTATCTAATCCAGCAAAGCAGGGACAGGGTTTATCTTCTGCCTCAACCAAGCCCTTCTCAGTGTCTGCAGTGTGGAGATGCACAAAAGTGTAATGTTCTTGGTAATCCATGCTGCGTGTGTGCCTTGGAGTACTGCTGGGTCAGTCGTGCACTGTGTGTGGCATGTTCATGTTATTGGGCTCCTGTCTGTGCTCAGCCATCCTGCCGACCCCTTCTGAGCACTGGGAATGGTGTATCCACTCCAGGTGACTGTTAAGGTTTGGCATGGTTGGAAGCATGGCCTTGAGTATGAACAGATCTTCTGACCAGATAAACTAGAGACATGAAATATTTGAGATGTTTTGGGGAAGGTGGGTTGTCTGGATTTGTGTGACAGTTGCTAGAGAGAAATGCACGCTCCAGGATGCAATTGTTCCCCTCCTGATGTGGCATTAAAAATAGGTCAGATGACTCAGGCCCTAAAGCTTCACCATGAGCTCTGCAGAGATGAGATTCCTAGTTCAGATTGTAGTTACTTGAAGAGGATATGACTTGTGCTTGGCTTAGATGAATATGGGTTTGGACTTGTGCTTAAAACAAGTCTTAGCAGAGATGGTGCTTTCATGGAAGAGCAAATGTTGTTATTTCCACTACCTGTGGAAAAGCTGCATACTCAGTTTGTATGAAAAATTAAAACCTTTTTTTTCCCTTTTCTCGCTCGTTTTGGATATTGTACTGTGGCAAAGTTCAGAGGTACCATTCTGCATTCTTTTGGCATTGAAGGTTTCCCCAGGTGTGTTGGTCCTTGTCATGCCCTTGCAGCAAGTACGCCCATGGGCACCTACAACCACCCATGTGCCCTTTCCCTTGGAACTGTCATGGTGCCCTTGCTACTAAATGCTTTTGTGGCAAATGGTCTGTAGAGTTAAGAATGGGGTCATCTGTCTGTTTTAAGTCATGGGTTCTGTGAACATGTTTGATTTGCAGAGCTGATTTCTAAAAAGACCTGATGAGTCTGGTTGCATACTGCTTACCGTTATGAGTGATGCTTGCAGGCCACTGTGAAGGATACAATGCAGGGCCTGTGAAGTTACAGCTTACCTAGCTTCTGCCTTTGTTTAGTAGGGTTTGAATGGTGTGGTTAATATCTATACTATGGTGGTTGGAGATAGGAGGAGGAGATCTGTCTACAAGCCAGTTCCTCTTTTAAATCACCTTTGCCCCCTGTATCCAGATTGCTGAACAGAGCCTTTGGTCCTACTTCCCTCCTCCATCTTTAGTGAAAAGTTTTGCCTTACACTGTTGAATCCAGCATGGTTTCAGGTAAAACCAGTTCTGCACCAGACCTAGTGAAGATAAAGTGACTGCCACACTTCAATACTGACAGTGTTTTTGAAAAGCTCCTTTTCTATGATAGTTAGCTTTTTGTGTACATAGCTGACTTTGGAAACTGGTGTTTTGTGAGTGTCCTGTGCTCCTCATTCAGATGGGTAGTTTAAAGAGGCACTGATGAGGCTGATCCAGATGTTCAGAGGCTGGTGCAGCTGCTGCAAGGTTTTGGTCTGGAAACCTTCAGCTGCATTTTCCCCAAAGGCTTGGAAAGTCCTTAAACAACTAGCACTGTCAAGTGGTAAGAAGGAAATGGAGCATCTTCCTCACCTTTTTTTTTTTTTTTGTGGAACTGATACAACCCCAAACCTCTGTGAGTCAAATAATCACCCATTTTGCTCCAGTGGGCCTCCAACTTCTGCATCATATGGGCAATATAAATACTGCACATGGCTACCATGTAAACACATGGATCGTATTTTCAGTAAGAGCAAAATACATCAAATTAGGAAATAAAATTTATTCCACGTTACTCTGATATGCTGGTTTATGCTGAAAACAATTTGGCCCATTCTTTCTTCAAGTTTTTAAAGAAGTGGAATGTCTATTACTTTTACCTCTGTAGTACTTCAAATATTGCAAATAAGTGTAACAGCTAAAATAAGGGGTATGCTTTGTCAGTGATTGTTGGCATACAAGAGTTACTTTTTACACAGAAGAAAGCAGAAAAGTTGAGTGAAGCTCTGTCTTTGAAGATTTCTCATAGAGTTATGGTTTTTACTCTTGGCTTCTGTATGGTTTATTGTCCTTCTAAGGGTGATGGTGGTGGACATAAGTATTTCTGATTGCTCTAAGCTATATCTGGTAGCCTGCCTGTGAGCCAACTCTGAGCACTGCAGAGCAGGATTGTGGCATTTAAATATGCAAGTAAATAAAAATAATTTTGTAAAAAGGGACAGCAAAATAAAATGAAATTTTATAAAGGACATGGAAGGAGGCAGGAATGAGGATGCCCTTTTCTTAGTTTCTCCTTTTCCACAAGGTTCTTTTGGGTTGTGAAACCTGATGAAAAGGATGATACAGGAATGTTGTAGTGGTCCACAGTGCTGCCCTTCTGCACTGGGCCACAGATATTGGAAAGTATCTCACTGACAGACATGGAAAAAAATGTAGCTTCTCATAACTCCATAGGCTGCTTCAAAAATGTACCATTTAATGGATATAATATTACAGAGCCTTAAGGGTGAGCCATGGTATATTGTTCAATAGCTGAATTCTGTCATATACAAGTCTTCATTTTGGAGCGCAGTGCTTTCAGGCCATGCAGAGAAACATCCAATAAAGGGTTTAATCTGTAGGAAGCTGAATTTCCTCTATGTTGTGTGAGACCTAGGTGCCACTTAAATCTCATGTATCTGTCAAAATACTTAATAGGTGAATTGAAGTAGCATCTTGGCTTCATGATGACCCCCTGTTTTGGTGACAGTTTCCTCCCTGGGAACATCACAAGGAGCAGAGGTGTCAGGTGTCTTTGTTTCACTTGGTCAACCACTTGCCTTTCAGTAACCTCTTTTTCCCCAGGCCTCTATGCTAAATCAAGAAAAACCAATCCATCTTCAGTTGGCATCACACAGGCTGGCCTCGTGCACCCCATGAAGGGCCTGTGTGGTGTAGGAATCATAGAGTAGAAGTTGGGAGGGACCTCAGGGATCATCTGGTCCAGCCTTTCTTGGTAAATACATGGTCTAGACAATATTCCCAGCACCCTGTCCAGCCAAATCCTAAACACATCTGGTGGTGGAGAATCCACCACTTCCCTGGAGAGATTATTCCCATGACTGGTTGTTCTCATTGTGAAAATTTTTTGTCTTGTGATCAGTTAAAATCTCCCCAGAAGTAACTTGTACCCATTGTCCTTCTTCTTCCCTTGTGACAGGAGAAGAAGCCCCTGGGACAGGAAGGTCTCCCGAGCTGGGGCAGCGAGGTGATGTGGTGTTTGAGCAGTTGGTGTTGAACTGGGGTTTGCTCAGCAGAGCTGGCTTGGAGCTGGCAGCTGTGTGCACAGACCTCCTCCAGGGCAGGACAGCTCTCCGGGGCCTTGGCACCGTACCTGGCCTGTGGATGTCGCAGCTGCTCCAGGCACGCGGCTGCTCTTGCCTGCATCTTGGGACAAGGGCTCCGGTTGCTTATCTATTTTAAAAGGGTCTGTGGGATGCTATGAAACCAGTCATGAGAGTTAAATTTGGGGAAAACCAGGATGTGAGAGAAGAGATGGCTGTGAACAGAGGCAGTGGGGTGGGAGGGGGAAGCAGGCCAGCCTGTCTGCTGGCCCCAGTTGGGGTTTGAATGGGCTGTGAGTGGTGTGATGCTTGTGAGAGGATTAGAGCAATAAGGGCTTCAGTATCTCTGAAACAAGAAAAGAGTCTGGTGTATTGTGCTCACGTTCCTGAATAAAACTATTTTACAGTGGTTCGGGTAAAAGGTTTTAGGGCCAAAAAGAAAATGGGAATGTTTCGATTCTCTTTATAAGGATGGTCTCTTTGCATTAATTCCTTTGTGTTATATTGAAGGGAATGTCTTGGTAAAATGTCATTTGAAAGGATTATTTTAGAGTTTAAATGCATCTTGCCAATCCCTTCTTTCTTTGCTTCACCTCCAAGAAGAGCAGAGAAGTGTATGCTAAAAAAATTTTTGGCTTCCTGGCTATTTAGGGGCATAAGAGTAGAAATAATTTTCAAAGAACTTAAAGCTTACAGAATGGAAAACATTTGTTTCTGCAGTTCATTGCAACTGAAGATATTTGTTATACTTACTTTGCGCTTTTCAGTTTTGGTGCAAAGTGCACAGGTTCACAGCCTGGAAAAGGGTAGAAGCTTGGCTTGCATCGCCATTCTTATTACACAGTCTTGTCCAGCTTGCATTTCTTGCCTTGTTTACAACCCTTGTGAAGTTGTTTTTATTGAGATTTGATGTACGTAAATTCTGTAAAACAGTGATGAATTGAAAGTGAATAATAACTTAGCACTTGATTTTGAGTAGTACTCTTGACACAGTAAAATTAGACTTTTATTGCATTCTAATTTTAATATATTTTTTAAAAGAAAGGAAGATAATTGACTGTTTCTCACTGAATTTTATAAATGGATTTGTAACTCTTACTGGTTCCAAAAAGAAGTAAACTTGAATGATGCATGAGAGGGATGTGATCTATGACTTCTGGCACAAAATGAGAAATTCTCCAAGATTTGGAGAAGTATTTTTACACAGATGCTGCGGTGTGAACAAAACTTTGCCATGGGCTATTCCTTATTTCTCATCCACTTGTGAACATACTGTATTCTTGTGGTGATTGCTTATGAAGAGATAGAACAGCCAAGAATATTAGTTTTTTCTGTTGTGGCTTAGCAGTTGGGCTTGGTTGGGATTGAATGCCACCTGTCCTGCTCTGTAAACCTAAAGCTATAGTTTGGGACCTGTATATTCACAGGCAACTGGCTTTTCATTTTCTCTCTCTACTGATCTTGCAAAGTTGATTAGTTTTGCTACAGCCCTCTTTTGCCATATGCAGTAATTACGGACTGAGGCCTTGCTTATGTAGCACATTTGGTTCTTAAAAATACTTTAAGCTTGTTTCTTTCTTGATGTTCACCTCTGATACGTTTTGACCTTACAGTGGAGATGCAGCAGGGGCCAGCAGCAGTTCTGATGGGAGAAGGGATAGCAGAGAACCCTTGCAGCAGTGATAGCACTGAACTCTTGCAGTATTAAGATCCCAGGGTCGTTCAAACAGAGGTGGAGTTTCTGTGCTGCCAAAAACAGTCTCCTGGTAGGTAAGCATAAGTATGCTGTTCTGAGTCAAACAGAATGTATACTTATCCTCTGTGGCCATGTTTGTAAAAGGTTTTCCATATGGGAAACTGCTTGAGATTTTACATCTGGTTCTGTCATTCAGGTACAGTGTCTCATGCAGCATGACCAGGTCTTTACATGGCCCAAACAGACAATTTTATAACTGTAAGCCAGTTGACAGAACGGTTGCTTTTGTTAATTTCTTTTCTGAAAAGTTTTTTCTTCTGATGCAGTGCGTCATAATTTTCTCCCCAAAATATGGACATCAGCACATACATAAATGCACCCTTTACCAAAAGAGACAGGAGAACACTGACTGATGTCCAAGAGACAGCATGCAGTTCATTTCACTTGGGAAGTTTAGGAAATATTTCCTCAGCAGGAGAAAAAAGTAAGAATGTAACTTGGAAAGCCTGAAAACCACACTGACATGCTTCTTGTTCAGTAGCCACCTTGCCTAACCACAAGGCCAAGGTTTCTCTGCTCCTCAGTCAGATCTGTGCAGAGTGGTACTGGGATCCATAAATCAAGGTTATTCAGTATCATGGTTGTTAAACTCCATTTGCCTTTCATTCTGCATTTAGCAGAGAGATCTACATAGAATCAAGTAAACAAACAAACAAAAATTCTTTAACTTTAGAAGAGATTACTCTCAAAAAACCCCAGAATTCAGAGGAAACTGTGCAAAGTACATGTTTGTTTCCAAGGAAAACAGTAATGAGAAAGAGTTAGGTTGTTGTGGGAAAAAAACCCACATAAAAGATCTTTTTTAGCATGGACATGGAAACAGAGCTTGTCTTCTTGGACAGTTTTGCCTAACAGATAAGGCCCTCGACTGGAAGTGGGTTCAAATCCCAGCTGTGCTGAAGAATTTTTGTCAATTTAGATCTCGGTGACCTTGTAATTTCTTTTTGCAAAGAGAAAACGGTACAGTTTGTCCTCTGAAAACTGTTCAGAGTAGAGGTGAGGGCCTTGGGTGGCCCCTGGGTGTGATACGGGTGCAGGGCCTTGGGGCCCGAGGGTTGAGCGTGACAAGTGGTCCTGCTCACTTGTATGTCCTGACTGAGATACTTTCACCCTCCCTTGGCAGATGGGTTGTTACCAATCAACAGCAGTGCTCTCAGAGAGAGTGTAAAATACCTCACTTTTCCAACCCCAGTTCCAGAGAAATTGAGTAACTGTATTGGTCACTTCAGTATGTTTGAGCCAAGGCCCAGATACTGGTTAATGAAGCCTTGTAGCAGGCTTTTGGAGTGTCTAAGCATTATCCCAGCTTTGCAGGTGGTGAATGAAGCATGGGAAGGTTAACTGGTGTGCTCAGGATTATACAGCCCTGCAAACCATCCCAAACCTTCTCTCTTTGTATTCCTTCCTCTGTCTGAGGGTGAGGATTAATGTATTTCATGCTTCCAAACCCAACCTATAAGGGCTAGGTCAGTGTTAGAATAAGGTTATCAAAGAGCTGGAGAATTGGAAGAGATACAGAGATCTTACTTTCTGAATTCTGAATTTCTTCAAGACCGCAGAAAATGAAGTCCTTTGTTGCTTGGTGTTACAAACCCTAGACTTGCTAACCCCAGGCTGAGCAAAACCTTATGTGATAGTTAGCAGTGCTTGCTTGTTTCTCAGTTCTCAGTATTACAATCTTTGTTTTCTCTTTTTGTGGTGTGCAGGGTTTTCTGTAAGCTGCAGAATTGTGATGGTATTGCTGACGGTGTCATGAGATGTGTTAGAAATGGGCAGGCACATGCTGGTGGGCTGAACTTATTACTACAACTGTAAAATATGAGAGGATGAAAAAACTTGAATGAGAGTGTGTTAAATTTTTATAAAGCACATTTAAATTCAGCATCTAATGCATTTTCCCAAGGAGCAAGCCAAATGGAACACCTCAAAGCCTTCAGTTAAATCAAAATTTCAGACTCAGATTTCAGTATCCCACTGGGGAAAAGCAGATTCTGTGTATTTTCTGTAATGTAAAAATTAACTGCAAAATCCAGTTCTGCTTCCCTACCCACCAGCTTTCCAGGCCTACTTTAAATCTCCAAAAGAAGCAGTGAACTATAGTCAGTCTATTGGGAAAAAACTACAAACCCAAACCACCAAACAATTGCTAGAAAAATAATTTTCCGTCTAGATATCTTTAAGGTAGTCATTGGGTCCAGCAGTGTTTGTAGCATCAGAAGAACCTGCCACAGGGTTATCCTTGACCCTACTTACTGCTTGACATTCCCTTCATGCATCTCTGCTTAACAAGCTGGAAACCTTTAAAGGGTGCCCAGGTACCTCCTGGAGTTTTAGCTGCTGATAAATCAAAGTCAAGCAGAGGCTTTTTGAACCTTCTTTTTAAGTGTGTTTTAATTTTCAAGTGGTGGTGCTAGATTGTTGATAGTTATTTTTTGTGCATACATTTTTTTAAGGTGTAAGTTATTTAGCTTCTGTAAGTGAGAGAAGTAGTGGAAATCTGCCTGTTCTGAAGAGAAGAAAGAGAATATTGTGGGTCAGTGAAAACTGACAAAAATAATGTTCCATTTCAGAGCCTGTTAATTCCCTGGTTAACCACCCGGTCCCAAACAAAACGTGACCACAACCTGTGTGTTCGTATTGCCCACAGCTTTTGGTATCACCATAGTATAGGGGAAAAAAAATTCATGTTGAGCCTTGTTCAGGTGGTTAGCTTGTAGGTGACTTCAAAATGCAGTTACTCCCTACATAAAAAATGTACAGTAGAAAATAGCAGCTTAACCATGTGGACAAATAAAGCCAGAAGAGAGACTATGTTTTCAGTAGCAATTTAGTGCATGATTGATCTTACTGATAGCAGTAGTGTAGTGTTCATAGCTGAGTAAGCCCATCAGCAACAACTTGCTTGTAATGTGTGTCTGTTGGAAAAATGCAAAGAAAATGAAACAAATTTCAAGTAAAATTTACATTTGTATTAGAAAATCAACATGTTAGAGTTAATTCCCTGTCCAAAACTCCTCTGTTTACGTGTTTGTTTTGCCATTTCCTCTGACTCTCTTCTGTGTCCGTTTATCTTGCTATGTCTAATTCATCTGATTTTTTTAAATTAATACCTGAAAGGCAGAAGCAATGTTGCTAGAGGCAGTTGATTTTGCTCCTGTGTGTTTATTTTCTTGTTAAATTCTCTGCAATGCTTCCTACCCTCTCACCCCTCCATCTCTCTGATAAGACAGTTGATAAAGTCATGCAGCATTTTTGCCTGTGAGTGTCCCAGAGGAATTGTCCGCTGCCTGGCTTATACAGACAAGAAACCATTCAGAACACAAAGCATGGAGTGGTGTGAAAGGCTGGTCCCCCCTCTGAGGATCTGTTGTCTCTGCAGCAGGGCCAGCTCTGAAGGGCGACACTGATTTGAGAGTGTGCAGTTGTGCGATGTGGGCTGCGTAATCAGGGTATGGTTTTGCTCTGTAGTCGTACTTTGTGGTTATGACTTGGGTGTTAGTGAACAAAAGCTTGTTTTTCCTGATGATGTGAAGGGAAGCTTGTAAGCTGAAGACTTCTACCATGTGGAAATTTGAATATGAAAGTTGTCAAAACCACGTGGTAGTGGGTGAGAATGATGTCTCTTTTCACCTTGACCACTCTATAGCAGTTTTGCATGCGTGTCTGAACAGCCAGGATGATTGTAAGGATTTCAGAAAGGCTCTGGCACAGGTGGGGAGTCTTTATCTATGTCATTTCTTCTGCAGCACTCCCTTCACTATTACCCTTTCTAACAAAGATGCTCAGAGTAACAGGCATACTTCAGCATTGTAAAATCAGCATCTTTATATTGGTTTATCCTTTTTCCAGTGCACAGCTTCTTTTCCCATCCAAAAACTAAGCAGTGGCTCTTACCTTCCTTTCCATTCCTTGCAAAGAGTCAATTTGAAAACTATTCTGGTAGTCGCACTGAGTCCTGCATTGAGGCAGCAGTGATCCACTGTCGTGGCCAGTAGTGACCATTTCCCTCAAGTTCTGTGCTCCTTGTCTACTGACCTTCAGAAATAAGACAACTGAGCTAAATTTCAGGTCCTACTTCTTGGCACCTGTGTTCACAAACCTTAACGTGGTCTGGCAGGTTGATGTCTGCAAAATCTGTCTTCCCAAGAACAGAAAGTGTTCACATTATTGGATGGAAGATATTTTTGAGCCTAGTCCTTATTTGTAGGTCCAAAAATGAAAATGCTGGAATTGTAATGGCAACATCTTGGAACACAGAACAAACCCAGTGTTATCTAGACGCACATAGCCTTAACCTTGAATTTTCCCCATTTGGTTATATTTATATTTTTTTCTAAATGTTAGTTTTGTTTTAAACTTTAGTTTTAGTTTTGATCTGTTTTTTGCCAAGACTGAGTTGTTGTTTGGTTTTTTTTGAATGACTGCAGTAGTTATGCCAGGATTTCTGGATTAATAATACTGCTTCAGTGTTTGTATAAGGGCCTGATATATTTCAGTTCCACTTGGGAGAATGCTGGTATCCAGCTTTAGAGCGTATATTAAACCATCATTGTGGGTCATAAATTGTTGTTGTAGTCTGTTCACAAAGTGCCTTGAGATTTGCATTCTCTGGACAGATAAATAAAAGGAGTGATTGTGTTCTGAGTAAATTCAGGCTGTCATAGTGCTATTCCCTTGAGTACTGGATGTTGCATGTTGGACTTTGCATGCATGGGGTGTGAAGCTAACCTTGTTCCATAAAAACCCACTCCACAGCCATTTATTGTGAGGTGTTACCTGGTGGCCTGGGTACAGCACGTTATTTCAACTTAGTTAGCTCAGTGGCAGCAGTTCTCCAAGACCGTGCTCCTGGGTCGAAAGTCCATGGTTTGCACAATGGGTTTTAGACTGCTTTCAGTTCCTTTTGTGTTGTTTCCTCTCCTTTTTACTCATTCATGACTGCCACATCATTTTTGTGCTGGGAAGAAGAAAGTGAGTTATTTCCTTTGGGAAGTCTTTCTCTGCCTGTAAAGTAGCAGCTTTCAGTGTTTGTTTCCTGCTGCTATACTTCTATCACTAGATCAGCTTCTGTTTTGCTTCTACAGTCTCTGCTTTCAGATGTGCTAAACAGGGCAGTGAGCTGTACAGACTGTTATAGGACATGCTTATCTATGCCTGTTCTGGTATATAAAGTAAGCTTAAAGCTGCAGCATCTGGCCCATGGCCTGAGTGAGAAGTGATTGTGTGCCACTGGCACGTCACAAAAGCAAGGTGCTCTGGTGAGTGCTACTTCCATCAGTAATTTCTTCCAGTTGCTGTTTACAAGATGTGCTAAGTGAGATCTGTATATAAGTGTATAACATCTCTGAGATGTATAAAGTACGTGCTGTTAAAGAGGAGTTTGTAGTGCTCTGAATTAGCCTTCTGAAACCTTAGTACCTCATCTGCAATGGGTGACCAACCTCCTTTTCTACACAGTGAAAAGAGAACAGCTCCAGAATCTTGTGTTGCCCTCCACAGGTTGGTTGCTACATGGTTTACATCCATGCCACTGTGGACATGGACAGATGGAGTACACTGGGTTTTGAGGAAAGCCATCTCTTTCTTGACTCAGAGAGTCTGTAGAGCTCACTTACAGTGCCTGGCTTTCAGGTGTCTGAAGTTAGGTGTCAGGAGACCCATCCTAAATGTCTCACATCAGCTATGGATCCTGAATGAAGGTCAAGAACTTTACACCTTGGTCTCTCATCAGATTATTTTAATGTATAACCTCTGGGTGTGTTTAATATATAAGCTCTGTGGCTGTAATTGTGTCTTATTTTGAGGCAATTTTAAGTACCTTCCTCTTGCCTAGGCTAGTTATGTCTTTGTGTGTTTACAGTAGAGCTTTTCTTAGAGATGCACATCTAGAATGTGTGGAGCTTCTCAGAAAGTGAACAGAAGGAGATTTCTGAAACGTCTGTGGTGAAGGAAAAGTAGCATTTTCTGTGAAGAATGTAGCAAGAATTAACAGACGTAAAGCAAATTACCATCTGAAATGTTGAGCTTTTGGGAGGTTTCAAAAGACCAAAGGAGATAATGGAAAACACATTCTGCTAATGTAGGACACAGCTTAGTCCATGAAAGTTACTAATTTTTGGAAACTTCTTGTAACCATGTCAAACTCCTTACTAAACCATCTGGACTTTTTTCCATTCTTGGCTCAGTTAGTATGTGTAGCCTCTTTTATTTGGCATGAATAGTACGGGGTCTGTAACAAAAGACTCCAGAGAAGGCAAAGGAGACCTTCTCAAAATCAGTTTTATCAAGAGATCATGTGAGACAGTTTTGCCCCACTCCAGGATTTTGCAGAATCTCAAGGAGCTGATGTGGCAAGTAGTGGCGGAACAAGGAGCAGTCATGCTAAACTGAGTGCAGGTGCAAGGAGATGGCTGAACTTTGCCCAGTCTCATTCAGTGAGTCAATGTGTATGTGCCTGCCTCCTAGCAGCACAAAATAACTTTAGAAACTCAATTACCTAATCAAGATAACAAGGCATTTGAGGAAGGATCTTTCCCATCTGGATCATTTTATTGGATCAGCTAAATTGTATGACTTTGTTAGCTGTAATCTGCCTCGACTGGAAGCTACAGCTTGTGGAAGAAGATGGAGAAGGTCGCCTGGAGTGAGCCATCCCAAATTACAAAATTCAAATCTGGATCTTGTGCTCCCCTGAAATTACAGTAGTCTGGGCACGTCTGATCAAGCTCTTTGGCTTATTTGGAAGTGTGTCTTTCTTTTTCCTCCAGTGTTGTTCCCTTGTTCAAGATTCACCTTGCTTTGAAATGGCTGGTCTCTCTCCTGCAGTTGTCACATGTCAGGGTAAGAATATTGGAGGGGGGTTGTCTTGAGCTTAGATGGATCAAAGATGTGTATGTATGTGGAGATTTCACATCACATGGTGTGGGAAGAGGTTCCACTTGGGGATGAGACATGCAGCAGGTATCAACATGCCCAAATATATATTGATAAATGCATTTGATGTGCTTGTCAGAATAGAGCTTGCTCCATGAGATAAAGGGCAGCTGTCTGCTGCTGACTAGAGAGGTGTTTTTGAACAAATAAATCCTTGTCCTCCTTCCATCTGCTAATGAGGAAGTGCTAAATTGGAGGAAGGAAGTAGGAGATAGGTGCAGGAGCCTACCTGCCAGTTGACAGTGTTTTGTCCAGTTTCTTTTCTCTCCAAAAAGCTGCCATCAGAACTGGTTTTCTTACTGATTCTAAAAAGTTACTAGAGTACCCAGAAAGAGAAGAGTTGTATTCCTAGACAAAATATGTTCTATGTAGAACATTTTTGTAGTAATAAACCTAGTGCAGTCCTAGGCACCAATGAAAAGGCAGACACACTTTCCAAGGAAGCTTTCCCTTGTTTCCTGTAGTTTGTGGTCTGCTAATTAGGTCAGTTGGTTTACTTGAACGGTAGAGATTTGTTGAAGTGCATGCTTACAAAAGAAGGCATGGCCATCTCCCGCAAAACGGTGGCAGTTCTGAACAAAAATATTGTTCTTTCTTGACCCCTGGTTTTATTTTTACCAGGTGATGTGATGCCCACCAGTTCTCTTTGTAGAAACCTGTGTTACTTTTAATAAATGCCAGAAGTCTAGTGTATAAAACTGGGAATTAAGATATTCACAAGTTTGCAACTGTTTGTGACTGGAATGTGAGTTGTTGCTTTCAGTAAGAGAGAGTCTGGATATTTAATTAATAAAGATGATTCCAGTTAAAATGCTTATTGTTTTGCTTTCCCTTTTATATGTGAAAATGCAGACCCTGTTCTGTAAAATTTCCCCATGGCTATTTTAGCACAAATATGTATTTTTTCCTTCTTCATAACTCTTCACCACTAATTATAAATTGCTGGATCACCAGTGTCTGACTCTACCTGCAGTTAAAAATTTATCTGCACTATTCTCGAACTTGCTCTTTTTCCCTGAGGTTTAAACTGGCCAAGGATTTATCAGATTACATGAAGAAAGAAAACTTAGACTCATTACGTAGGTCTAAGTTGAGGACTAGGGGCTATGATCTGACTACATTCTCTCATTCATTTTTTACCCCACAAATAGTGATGCATTCTTGCCAGCAGGCAAATTTAATTCCTTGGCAGTCCACAAAGTTCCTTCCTCCCACTGCCGGCTGTTCAAAAAGTAACCTGCTATTAATGATCATGCTATTAAAGATGTTCATGTTATATCTCTAAGGACCAGTATTGTCTAATTTGGGTTCCACTGCTTAAAATAGCCATTCCTTCCAGAGCTGCAAAAGAGGAAAAGTGCTGTGCCCGGTGGTTGGGGTTTATAGGGTTGGTACTTTGCTGTCAGTGCAAATGTTTGGAAGTTCCTTTTGTGCATGTCTTACTATTTAAATCTATCTATTATTCTTAAAAACACATGAAGAATTTTTCTTATGCTAATTAAAAGCATATTATGTGGTTTTACACCAAGACAACTGATGTAAGGTTTTTAAAATTTAATATTTTAGAAATTATTTTCAGCTGTTTAGGAAAAAAATGGGCAACAAGAAGCTGTTCTTTTTTCGGTGTTTGTTGTTGTTGTTGCTTTTTGGGGGGGGGGTTGGTTTTGTTGGTTTGTTTGTTTTGGTTTGTTTGATTGGTTTTTTTGGTGTTGGTTTTTTTTTTTAATTCCATCTAATGATTTTGACTATGGATATTTTAGAGGCTTTTTTAAGAAAAAATCTATTTCTGTCGTGTTGCAAAAGATTAGTCTTTTGTAATCACTAGGCAGACATTTGTACAGTAAAGGTGTTAAACCATGAGATAATGGGTTTGGAGATGCTGGGAAACAATTTGTCTTGTTCTATATCTTCTAGAAAGTGAACACAGTAGTAAAGGTTGTTTCATGCCTCTTAGTTTGTTTTTGTGGTCATTAATTAAACCTTAATTCTTTATTTGCTCTTGTTACCTTGAAGATGGATTTCGATGAACCACCAAATTTTGTAGTATTGGCAGTCGATTATAGGTAGACTGTTAAGTAGAAATGCATAATGATTTCTCTCCTTTTTGGCTCATTTGTTTGACTGGTTCCAGTGGGACCAAATGCCAGAGTTTAGAGTTCTTGTTACCCCTTAGCCTTTGGTGAATTTGAATTTATACTTAAACTGTGCCATGTATATAATTTCAAATTAACTACTGATACACACTTTTTTTCTGGGCCATCCATTTGAGTCTCTTCAGGCTTTCTGAGGGTTCAGCCCCGAGTGAAGTGATCATGACAAAATCCATCCTCTGGGATTGGGGGTGGGAAGGCGTTGGACTCCTTGTGCAGTGAAAGGGAAGTTGGTGAGAGGTTCTGATTTCTTTCCAAAGAGTTCATTACATGTCCTAGCAAAGGCCAGATACTTGTTACTAAAAACTGCTAATTGGACTGAATATGCTTGCAAACAATCAGGGGGGTAGTAACAAAGAGCTATCAGAGAGGATGGACAATGCCTTCTGAGCTTCAGGATAAATGACAGTCCCGTGCTCATTATGAACTGGTGGGGTGTTTCTCCACGGTTAAGGTTGCAACTACTTTCCCATTGTATTTTGTTTCATCAGGTTATTTGTTTTGTTGTATGAGAAGACTTGGATTCAAAAATGCCTTTTGTCAGTTAACTTTATTTTTAACAAAGCTTTTTTTGTGTGTTTCCAGTGCTAATTGAAGTCCATCGGTGGCTGTATGATTTAATGGCCTTAATAGGAATCTATGAGCACAAACAAAACAGAGCGCTATAAATCACAGCATGTGCAGAGAAAAGTAATTCCTTTCTGTGGAGAGGTAAAGAGCAAAATTACTGAGCTATATTATATTGCATACCCCACAGGTCATCTGAAGAACTGGGATTTTAGAGTTACTTTTGTAGAATAATGTCACACAAACAGAGTAAAGTAGAAATATCAGTGACTTTGTTTCCTTTGTGTAGCCATAAGCAGTGCTGCTGTTGTTGAAGAGTTTTAGCAGTTTGCTGTGCTTCCACATACCCATAGGTTTACAGACAGTAATTTAGTTTAGCACATTTGGTCACAAATATTGTTGTAAAATAATGGAAGATAAGTTGTTTTTCAAATATTCACCTCTCTGTGGCTCTGGTAACCAAGGTAATTTGCCCATGATATTATATGGTTATACCTTACTTCCGTTGAGATAATGTTATTTTATTTCATTTTTAAGTAGTTGACAACTGTGCAGAAACTTCTGCGGGAAGATGAGGAGAACTGCTGTGCAATTGCTGGGGCATGTGGAATATTGTTCTTGCATCTGTTCTTCAACATACTGTATTTTAGTGCATGGACTATAAAATCAATCTTTTTCTCCTTTTGCTAGTAAGACAAGTTTTAAATTCAAAAAAGAAATACAGCAAACATTCACAGACATATGTCAGTAAAGACTGCAGTTGAATAGGTGTGATTTCCCATCTTTTCTCTCTTGACCTTGTTAGCTAGAAAATCTAGAATGTCATCTCAGACTAATTGTGCTGCTGGAGTGTATGCATTTTACTGAGGTGAGGAGTATCTTTTGATAGGCATAGAGATTTAATTATCAATATATCTCTTGACAGCATTTCAGGAATGGTAGAGAAGAGAACAAGTGGACTATATTTTAAGCTGTCATTGACATCTTCAAACTCCATAGGATGTTGACAATGCATACTGTTATGTAAAATTCATGGTGGGATATTGAGAGCTACTGTCAAGACTCAGAATTAAAACAAAAAAGAAAATTGCAGAAGGAAGGAAATAAGCTGTGGATGGCAGGTTATTTCTTCTTGAAATAATGTATCAAGAAATACATATTTTATTGCTGCTCTTTGCATCCTTCTGGTACCTTATATGTAGAACTTACCGACATCTTCTGTGTTACCCCTTGCCAGAGGGAAACCAGTGATGCAAAGCTGGATTGCTGAAGCTGATAAACTCCTAAACTGTGTTGGTCTGTGTGCTGTTTCCTGCTCTGCACTAGGATTTATGGAAAAGGAAGTCAGTTAGTTGCTCTAATGGGAAGCATGCAGAGTCCCAGTGTGGGGTGGATGCAACCAAATCTCTAAAGAGCACAGCAGTTCTGGCTTTTGACTGGGATTAGCTCTGAAGAGCGGGAGGTTCACAGGAGGTGAGCTGGGTTTCCTTTAATGAAAAACGAAACAGCACTACAAGTAGATAGCAAGTTATTAACTTGGGTTTGTATTTGTAGTAAAAAGTGAAAATTTATGTTAATGGCATTACCAATTTGCATTTGGCTTAGTTGGGATTGGGGGGGAAGAAACAAGTCTGAAAAACAACTACAGAATAAACTAGGACATTTCTAGTTCACATGCAAAACCAGAAGGTAAGATTTGAAAAGAGAAGAATTTACATTTGCACTCACTTAAGTGCTCTTGCCTTTTGATATGGTATAATGCCACATATAGGTCCTTGAAACAAAGTGCAGTAAACCTTCTGCCTTGTTTCTTTTGTTCCAGTAATGTTGTAAACCATTTAGGATTAACATTTGTAATCTGGTGCTACTTCCTGGACTGAAGTGTCACTGTGTAAAGTGCTCATGCGTGTTTGCTGTCATTTCTCATTACTCACGTGCAAGCGGCAGTCAGCATTGATGGTATGTGGCGGTGCCTTGGTGTGAACAGGAAGGTCCTCTGCCTCAGTTACAAGTATTTGAGTTTTAGACCACAAAAGCATAAACCTTTTTTTTTTTTTTTCTCCACTGAAATGCTTTGATGTGGTAATGATCAAAATATGATGTGATTCCAAAAGAGGTATACAAACTTTCTTGTTCTTGGCATAAAAATATTACTCTCTGGAAACACCTTCTGTGTCAAATGATGGATATGTTCCTCTGATTTATGTAAGTGATTGTCAGGAGGTTTTGTGGCACATCCAATTTTAGCAGTCATGTACTCTTTCCTTGTCACTTATGACATACTTGATGGATTTTCACGATTAGCTAACGTGCTTTGTAATTGTCAAAACTTTGCAATGGTATTCTTTGAAAATACTGAGAAGGGGAAGTCAGGTCTACCTCCCACTTTTTCTCCACAGCCACTTTTTTTTTCCAGTTCTCTTTTATTTACCCTGTCCGGTAGCCTTCTGGAAACCTCTGAGGTAGCTTTGGTTAACTTTCTCAGATTCACGCTTTCTTTGTCTGCTCTTCAGCAAACAACTGTTACTCTTGGCTTGGGCGCAGGAATACCTCAGTACAGGAACATGTTAATTGTATTTAACAGGATGGTTTTGGTAGTAAGACACAGTGCCCCTGAGAATGTGACACTGATATTTTCCATCTTGTATTTTATCACTTGTGTTTTCTAGAGAAGTACTGATAAAACTGTGCGGTTTTTTCCCCTACACATAACCTTTTCAGATGCCCTTGGTCTCTCTTTAAAGTTGGTGTGCACCTCGTTGCTTTGCTGTCCCCACCATTAGTTCACACACTCCAGTGACCTGTCAAGTACCTCCTTCCTGTCACCAGAGAGATGGAGTTGTTTACGGTGTCTTTTATAGATGTTGAAGTCTGTGATTCTGTGATTTCTGGCTTGGTGACAGGTGAGGCCCCTAATGGTCAACCTCTGTGGCACTGGGGAAGGACCCCACCATTACAGGCAGCGAGGCCAGCACCTCCCTGCTGCTCTCAGTGCCCCTGTCACTTATCTGTCTAACATGGCTGGCGATAATTACAGTGCAAACTGGGAAGCAAAGGAAAATGCAGGGGAGCCTTGTGGTCCTGCTTTGGGTCTCCTGCACTCTGGGAAAAGGCAGAGAGGGCACTGAAGGGTTTGGAGGGCTGTTCCAGGGTCAGCTCTGGCTGACGGGCAAATGGCCATGCCTGTGCTTGATGGGCAGCTGTGGTTTCACCCCTCTGGGCAGAGCTAGGTCCCTGCACATGTAAGCGGTGCGACGAGTGCTCCTGGCTCTGCTCTGATGACTGTGTGCCTGTTCTTTAAGCTAAGCCCCCTTACTCTTGGAGAGTGCAGGATTAGTCCTTGGAAGGCAGAGGGATCAGGTGTACCTGCTGTGTCTATGGGGCTGGCTAGGGTGCCGCTGACATCCCTCCCCAGCACTGCGTGTGCAGAGTCAGGCTCAGCTGGCTGCTATGCATATACCTTGTGTGTGTATCAGAGCTCCTGAGGGCAGGTGTTCAGAGATCCCTGTCTGATGTACATCTTTGAGGGGAGAATATGTACACTGCAACCC
Source organism: Hirundo rustica (assembly GCF_015227805.2). NCBI lineage: Eukaryota > Metazoa > Chordata > Aves > Passeriformes > Hirundinidae > Hirundo > Hirundo rustica. Next base: position 13,675,224 of record NC_053450.1, read on the forward strand.
TGCAAGGCTCTGAGGGTGTGTTTTATCAGTTGTTTTCCCTCCTACCTTCCATTTCAAATGTTTCTGTGAACTTGAATTTTCCCGTTAGTTTGCCTGGAGGAAACACAAGTCCACTATTCTTGAATCTCATTATTGACTCCGTGTTGCAGCAAGAGCTTATCTCTGGAGGCAGAGGCTCTGGGTGCCCAGAAGAGGATGCCATCAGGATCCATCAGGAGTGCTGTGGAAGTGAGGGCAAGCAGTCAATGCTATTGTCATCACGTTTGACCTGGGCCCTGCTTTGTGCTGGGGACACCAAGAAGTTACCAGTGGTAGCAACTGGTGCAGCATTGCTTGTTGCTCAAATAATGTAGTGGAGGTTTCATAGGTTTTTTTTCTTTTTCTTGGTAAAGTTTTGAAATTGAATCCTTTGTCCTTGAAAAGTCCGTACAAGAATAAAATCTCTTTGAGAGGAAAAACTGGTGGATGTGCTTTCTGAATTACTTACAAAAATAACTACAAAACTCATTTTCTTGTCTCCTCAAAGTATCACAGCCCAGTATATCTGATGGGGTGCAGTGTTCCAGGCTTGCCCCCTGGGTCATGCAGAGACCAGTGTGTAATTACGCCAGCCTGTGTGTAGAAAAGTTGTGATGGTGAGACCTATTAAAATCTTTAGTGAATGTAAGAAAATGTTCTACTGGGCTCTCTATTGCTTCTCCACATTGTTTAGCCTGTTTCTCTGTCTTCTTCACTAAAACCCACTTGATTTTGTCTCTGAAATCTAGACTCATCACTTCTCATGAATCTTGTGGTATAGTTACTTGCTTTGTGGAAAAGGGGCATTAAAATGTTTTTAAAACTTTAAAAATAGACAGTAAGAATGAAATTTGAAAATAAGTGTTTGTATTGGCAGTTGGCTGTTAAAAGGCTTTGACATTTTTACTGTTGGTTTAAAGGGGGTGAATCTGTGGTGGTTTGTTCCTTCTGACAATCCAAGCCATATGACATTATAGGAAGACATAATGTGAAAGCAAAGGGGAGTGGGGAGTATTTTAAAGCAAGTAGCAGTGAAAAATAACGGAAAGCTTTCTAAAATCCCATGAACCGAACTTCGGGTTTGATGCATCCTACTGTAGATGCCATTTTAAAAGCTGTCATTACAGCAAAGGAAGGAGCAAGGCCCTCTCTCTAGGTCAGTTCAGCATCAGAGATTTGAGAAGAACTTGGAATGAAAATGTAAAAGTTAATATTGAAGAGGGTTTTTTTATTATTATTTAGAAGGTTGGCTGCATTAACAAAGTGTTCTGATGGCTCTGTAGCAGGCAGTAGATACCCAGTGACATGTACACCCATCCCTGCCCATGAGTCCCTGCCAAGGCCAGGGGTTGGGGACAGGCTGCCTGACACAGGAATCCCACCTTGGCCCTTGGGCAGATCACTTGCTACAATGAGACTTCAGAGGGAGCTTTCTGGTTGCCTCTGCATTCCTGAATAATTCCTGAAAAGGCTACCCCAGCAATTGATCACAGAGCTGCTATAAAGCAAATTCCTGGATGACACCATGGTGTCGGGTTCCAATGTGTTTCCTCTTTCTGCCCTGCACGAAGGTGTCCAGGGCTGTGCCTGTGCAGGCATGCTGAGCTCCATCTGCAGCCAGTGCCTCCTGGCCAGGGGGAAGGGGTCACCGTGGCTGTCATGTGGTTTGCTGCTAGCACAGAGCTGACAGCAATATTGATGAGCGGTGGTTGTGTTGTGCTGGAGTAGCTGAGACTGGTAATGTTTATGGATGTATTAAACCTCACAGTCTGAATGCTCTCCATCCTGCGTTTCCACCTGCTTTAGATGTGTTTCCAACAGTGGATTTCCAGTGTGTGTGTGTGTAAACATACGTGCATGTGCACAGATTAATCTTCAAAGTGGTCATTTCCAGTGGAGTCTTAATCTCCAGTTTCCTTTGTAAGGTGCTGTCTGTCTGGAGAGTAGATTTGAGCCTTTATACTGGCAGGTCACATGCAGGGCAGTCAGCCAGCATGGATTTTCCTAGTTCTGCTATGCAGGAGACCTAAATCTTTTTACCTGACTGGGTTTTCCTTCTCAGCAGTGACACATCTGTGATCCTTCCCTGCTCAAGACCAGATTTCTCTCCTGAACAGACATTACCCAGTTTGTCTGTGTAGTTTATGCATTTTTCTGCCAGTACCTTTCTCTGGCTTGGGCCTTACAGCTCCTCAAGGCCTGAGCTGAAATCAGCAGTTCTACCTCTATTTATTGTCCTCCCTCCAGCAAAGCAGCATGGAGGGTGTTTAATCTACAGCAGTTCATCCACTTGGCTGTGCCCCTGTTCTCCTCACATTCCTTACTGAGTCTGATCTTGCGTTACATGAAAAGCAGCATATATTAAAATATCTTACGTGCTTTATGCTGGCAAACACTGTGTTATGGACTGTGACCACACGGGAAGTTGGAAGTTTCCCTGGATGTTTGTAATGGTGAAGTTGCCCTGGAGCATGGCTTTTCCAGTTGCAACTATCACAGCAGCTGACAGAGCTCTCATGCAAAATTTCATGAAGATAATACAAAGAGTATGACTGTTGTAGAATATTCTTTTTCTCAATTACATGATACAAAGTGAGATTAAAGCTAAGTGAAGTCTCTGGCCAGTACAAGAAGAATGTTGCTCACAAAAGAGTCAGTGACCAGCTTTTAAAAGACCAGCCTTCATTGCTGGAAAATCTGGATAAGCAAAGCCAGTTAGTGCTTATGAAAGAAAGCAATTAGATTTTTGTAATATAGATTAAATCAATTTGATTTTTCTAATGCTTACAAATTCAGCTTCCTAAATGATATTAATCAACATGACATAGGAGATTCAGTTGATTTTTACAGTAACTAGAGCAGCTGTGCCGTGGGCTATGGCCCCACCAGTCTCTCCAGTTAAGGGATATTGTATGAGATGTGATGTGAAGAAAGCTAAGACCAGTGCTTGTGCTCTTCTGGGTGGGAGCGTTTTGTTCTTTGTTGGGAGCTGAGATTGAAAGGGTGAGGTAACTTCTTCCAAGAATGCTTGTAAATAGTATCAGAGTTTTACTGATAATTACAGCTCCTCTTCCTTCACCTTCTGTTATCTCTTGAGTTATTTACCTGTGTGAAGGTGCAGAGGGCTGATGTGAAAGCTGTGATGCACACAACTCAGTGTCCGTATTTTGAGCAATTGTTGGGAATTGTTCAGAAAGGAATGCTACTCTCTGTTTTATTGTTCAGCTATCTTGAAGGAATCTTTTGTATTTCTTTTCCACTAAAGCTTGCTTTTTTTTTTTTTTTTTTTTCCCCTCATCCTCTCTCTCTTCCCCCCTGGGTATGTTGATTCTGTCTCTTACCTTCAGAAGTTTTGAATTCAGTCCTACCATGTCGTTTTCAACATCTCTGTCTTTCGACTCTTCACTTGCAAACTTCTGGCAAACCAGATGGTGTCACCTGGACTGGCCTGGGGACCCTTGCATATAAAAGGATCTTTGCTGGGGCCCTTGCATATGAAAGGATCTTCACTGCGGCCCTTGCTGGGTGGTGTCAATGTGCATGAGGACTTCTCCAGGTAGAGCAACCAGGAAAGGAGAGGCAAATCGGCATCCCCTTGTGAAGTCAAAGCACTTATATTAAAATGTGAATGGTTTATCCAGGTGTGAAATGGCCTTTGGAAATACTGGCGTGGAAGGAAATGGTGGAATTTGGTTTCACGTACCAGTGTCAGCTTGCGTCTTCTTGAAATTTCTTAGATCTTGTTTTGCATTAAGACAGTTGATATGTTGACAGTTGTTAATACCCGTAAGTTCAGTAGAGGTAGACATAAGATCTGCCTTTAAGGTCTAAATAAGGTAGACATAAGATCTGAATAACATGCACTAGAGAAAAATCTTCATAATGGTAAAAGAGATCTTGGGTCTCTCAGCTAATGGTTATTCAGTGGTTCAGTTTGGAGTCACCGGGTACCGAAATGCTGAATTTTAGGCTGGGAGCCACAGGGATGGGCAGATCCCCTGGGTGATGAAGGTGCTCTGTGCTGTCGAATCGATTGCAGAGGGCTTGAGCTGGCTGGGGGATCTCGGACCCGTCAGTGGGGTCGCTGAGGGTGGGACAAGCAGCTGGATGACTCAGGCAGTGTGAGCGTCCATCCTGCCACCAGTTAATGACTATCTGCTACAAGAAAGGTGCAGGAGGTGGTATCCAGAGTGACAGTTCACATTCCGGAAGTTCTCGGCAATTAAGCCCTTTCTTTTTTAATGAAAGTTTACTTTCACACAGTGAATGATTTATGACAGGGTTTTAAAATGTATTGCTTTGACTGTGCCTACACACTTTGAAGACTCTAAATAACAATCAGAAACCTTTGAAACAAACTCGTAAATATTCAGAATATAATGCTTTCTGGAGGATGTGTAATATAGTTATCACCAGTCAGTTACAGGAAGATATTTACACAATGTAGACATTGTTACTTAAACTCCTAGTAATACAATTATTCCATTAGTTGCCAAATCCTGAAATAACCTCAAGCCCCTGAGATGTGAGGTAGTTAATGCCAGAGAGAATATGTTGTATTTTAAACAAAGCAAGCTATTTTAAACAAGGATTAGTTACTTGTCTTTTGTCTAATGCTTTGTAGTTGTGTATTTGAAAAGAAGATTCACAATTTCTGTCTGCTCAGATAACACTGAACTTTTCTTACTGGATTTTGGAACCATAGTGTTTCCTTAATGAAAAACAGATAAAGAAAAGCTCTCCCCTCCCCCCAAGTAATTTGGAGTCCTCAGCCCATTTGTCACAGAGAGATATGTCACCCTAAAACAAATCTGGTATGCAGAAGAGCACTCAGCCACTGCTCTCTGGGATAGAAAACCAGCATTGGTCACCTCACTGGTGATAGCAAGTCATCGGGACTTGTCCACGCCGACCAGATTTACTTACATGGAACAGATTGCTGGGTTGCAGGATGTGAGCCCTGCAAAGGCGGGTTCTTGGGAGGTAGAGGCAATTTATTTTTGTTTTGAACAGATGGGGAAGGTGAGTAGTTATTGGGATAGTGGGAGTAGGATACTCTAACTGTAACTGCCAGTGAGTGTATATTCTCAGTCTTCAGAAATATTTCCCAGGTGTTTTGTGCTAGCAGGAGTCCATAGCTGGGGAGCCTGAGCAGGTTTTTCTGTTCATAGCATTGATATCCCGCACTATTAGTGAGTGTGACATCCACACACATCCATGCGGGTCCCTCCTGTGACTTTAATAAACAGGCATTTACATCCTTCAATCTTTGTTCATGGCCCTGGGAGAGTTTGGGTGCATAGCTGCTGACCTGCTTTGGCCCCAGCATGGTTATGTGACCCCAAAATGATTTTTGAAGCTGTTTGACTGTGTCTGTACATGCTGCAGAATTGGCCTTCCAGACTTGCCTCCTTCACTTTATCTGTGCAGGGGCATGTGATTGGGTCAGAAAACAGGCTAGAAATAATAGCCAGGTAATTTCTTTAGTTCCCCTTTGACTTGATACCTCCGATTCTGTGGTGGTCATTTTTGAAATTTTTTAAGCCATGCAACAGCAGTGAGGGTATTAAGTACATTACTGGGTTTATCAAAAGCTTGTGGCTGAGCTAATTTCAGGCTTGTATTTAATGATACACTCTTTATATTGGGTAATGATAATATGGTGTCCTTCATGGGAGTCCTTCCATTGTTTTGTCCTCTAGCCCAAATTAATTATTGATGTGAAAGGAGAGGCAAGAGTCGTCATCTTAAATATTCTCATTGTAGACTGTAATCTTCTTCTGACTTGAGCATTGTCTGAGTAAGTTTATCTCAAGCATTGATCCTATTTTGATGAAATATTTGCATGGTTTGTGTTTTTAATTTGTTAAAGAGGGCATTTGTAGTCACACCCATTCAGGAAAACTCTGCTAGCCAGCCATAATTTTACTTGATATTAAATTGTACATGATGGGTTTGAAAACAAGAAGCTTATAGGATTTTTTTTTCTTTTGAGTCTCTTCCAGAACTACAGCTTAAGTGTATTTCTGGTTCTACCTGAAATTTTGACTAAGTGGCATTTGCTTTCAAAAGACTTCTGGTGAGGAAAGGGTCCATGTGCTACCAGACAACCTGAAACTAAAGAATAAAGCTCTATTTCCCTGTAAACTTAGGTATCTTTGGGTGTTTGGATACATTTTTATAAACCAGTTCTGACAGGAGGTTCAAAACTTCCTAGTAGCCTAGAAGTTAGCTTCAGTAATTAACATTTCTGTGTGAATAACTAAACTTATTTTTTTTTTTATTTTACTTTTAAAGGGGAACAATCTGATAAGCAGAATATGAGTGAGTGCCCAGGTGGAAGACAACTATTTTCATGTGTTCTTGCATTTATTTTGGGAATTGAGAACAAAATCTAGATGCCTCCAATGTCAGGTATTAGAACATGTATGTGCAAAGTACTGTTCAAGGAGACGAACCAAATCAAAACTGGAAACTGTTGCATTGCCAGTTAATTCTTCCTTTGATTCTTTGCTGTAGACTGAGACATTACTGAATTAAGATTTTGGAGATAAATATTTCTTTGGCATGTTTAGTAAAATTAATTTTAAACTCACAGCAGACACATTCTTATTATACAAATTTTTCTTTATTCTCATTCCTTGCTGTGGTCTGTGCCTGTCTTTTGAGCAGAGTAATTTTTGTTTTGGGGTTATTTTTATTTGCAGGTAGTGCAGCTACTGTAGCTGTGTAATACTCAGTTTTGCACTGAGCCAGAATCTGTTGTCAATTAGGAGGTGCTTCACTCTTGGTGGTGATGATTTCCTTTCTACCAGCACAAACTTTCTAAGTGCACGATTGCTGCATTTTCTGTGCAATCAGAAACATTTTCTAGAGTAAAGGACTTGTGAGCAGAGGTTATGTTTTATCCTGGGCATGTCTGGAGCTGAGGACATCTGGAACACACATCTTTTAGGTGTAGAGGACTAAACCATGACAGAAGCGTAGTCCTATAGGAATTAACAGGTCTTTTCTCAAAGTACTTCTTGTTTTAGTCTTGAAATCTAAAGCTTTTTTTGGTGAGAGGAATTTTTCCTGCCTCCTCCACATTGCTCTGGTCACTGCCTTTTATATTTTTTGCTTACCTTAGTAACTGTAATTACAATATGCTGGCCTGTCCTTAAGGCAGTTTTCCTTCTTTTTGTGAAATATTTCTACCTCTTGTAAGGAAGCACGTGGTTGCATAATTTTTTTTTTTCTTTTTAAGATGAGATAGAAATTCTGATTTCAAGGCTCAGAGCATTTGCCTGTACGCGGGATTGGGCGCTGTATTGCCTGATTTTCCAGGGCCCAGCATTTTATGTGTGAGCAATAAAGTACTTCACCAATTTCTGCTTTTGGGATTCCTGGCTACCTGTACTGCTTTGCCTGTTGTGTTGCAGTACTCAGCACACAATCACAATCACTGATTTGAGAGGTAGTAATTATTGAGCAGATGCAGCGTACAATGATAGTGAGGCTTTTAAGCAGCTTACTGATAGAGCAGTTTAAAGAATGCTTACCAGCTATAGTAACATTACTTCTGGTTGCCTGTCTTAATTCATTTCAGATTAATCTGTCTTACAGTCAGAAGGAAAATGAAGTGAGTCAGTAACTTAGAGTTATGTAAAATCCGTACAGTGCTAAATAATTGTGCAGTTTTATGTATGCTGCCGAAATTGGAATGTCAATTTGACACAAATTCCCCAAAACAGAATGCTAGATGATCTACCTCTTCCTCAAATAAAAGCCTCGAAAATTCTCTTTTTGTACTGCTTGGGAGTTTACCAATCTTGTCTTCTTTCACAGGATGTTTTAGGCATACTTGTTTTTCCATATGGCGGTTGACTAAATCTGTCCGTGTTTGTGTGTGGGAGTGTGGGGGTGTGTTCCAGAGAATGATGGTCAGAGGTGTATGTGAATATGCACACAAACAGTATGCCCCATTCCCAGCCATTCATGTTGAACAAATAACCAGGTGAATCAGATAAGGTTATGGCAAACCAGAAACATCTAATTGTATCAAGAGCAAACAGACTAAAAGTGACTAAATATTTTGGCAGAGGGCCCTACTGAGGAAATTAGATTAAGTGTTTCTGTTACATTTGGTGGGAAGGAAGAGAGGGTCTGAATTCTCCTCTCCTTCAAAACTCTTAAGCCCAAATATGATTCTCTTTGACTGTTTAGAGCTGTTGAAAAATTAGCAAAAGGCAAGCTTGGGGCATGCCAGTGCCATCTATTAAAACTCATCATGTGGAACTCATGGCTAAATTCTGTTGTTTATTGAACTTTTTGTAGTTTGCGACTGTTAGTTAGTTTTTCCTATTTATTTTAGAAAAGAGCCAGTGGGAAAAGTCTGGACTCCCCACCCTAAACAAAATAAATTGTGATTTCATCATGTTTTGGCCTTATCTCTGTTATTCTTTATTTCATTGCAGGCATTCAAATCTGCCCTGATTGTTAGTTCTGCTCTTTCACTGCATCCAACTCAAGCTTTGCAAATGTAGCTTAGGGATTATTCCAATGTATATTTTCAGCTGCTCTGTATCAAGGTTCATCCAATTTCCTTAGTTGCTTAGTTCCTATCAAACTTGGAGCTCTGAAGGTTACTTAGACAAGAATCTCCCTTTTTTGCATTTGATTTTTTTTTTTCTGCCTTCATGGTTAGTGTAAGTTGCCAGGAGCAGTGAATACAAACTGAATTCAAGGGCATAGTAGTTTTTTGCATCCATTACAAACATTTTGTGTCCATCACCTCACTGGTCATCACTGACAAATGTTTGTGCCTGATTGTTGAATGGAAGACAAGTGACTTGATGAATTTGTTTAGGTTTCAGTGTGCACAGTATTGTGTTGCACACAATTATGCCCTCTTTTTTAAAACACCGGTTTCTTTGATTCTTTTCTGGGAGAATGTGCATTTGAAGTCTATATATCTATTAGTTTTCTTCACTGCCATTTGGTTTAAGCTAAAAGGCAAGCTTCATTGCAGTGTATGTAACCTGGTGTGTTTTGTAGTATCATTAAAAAAGACTGCATGGCCATTTTTTCATTTATCTATTTATCAGTGACAGTTCATGAGAAAAATTCCTTTATTTAGAAGGCCAAATGTGTGACTTCATTCTGTGTGCCTTGGGACAACTTCTCTTCTGTGGTAACTGGATACACAGGCACTATTTCAGTCTTGAGAGCTGAATTATTTTGGTAAATGAAGCTTGTAATTGTTTTACTCCATTTTCTCATGTGTAGCTTACTGCCTTGACCTGAGTTTGCAAATGAGACAAATGGCAGGAAGTGTGTTGTATCTCAGTCTCTAGATAAGAGTCCTGCCTCCACCAAGCCAGAGCCCCAAGCTGCTTTGAGTGTGACAGTGTAGCAAACAGATGTGGAAGGCTCAGCCATCAGGTTTAGGGGTACTTGGAAAGTTGGAGTGGGGAGAGGAAGGAGCTGTCTGATTTTAATATCTTTCTTGGGATAGAGGACGTGAGAGAGCATGAAGAGGAAACCTGCTCCTTTGGGAATCCTGGCTCATTGGAAGTGGCAGTTTCAGCATGAACCTGCCTCAGGACCTGGCTTTGCCCCCTCCCCTGGTTTCTGACAAAATTTGGGAGGTGCATACAGCTCCTTCTTAGGGGACCTTGACCTCTGCAGAGGTGAATGCTGATTTTTGCCAAAGCTGGATGTTTGCTTGTTTGTTTGCAAAAGCGCTGAATAACACGTGCCATCTGGAAACGAGGAGATATTTTTTTCTCGTGTGCTTGTGAACACAAATAGCATGTATTGTGATAATACATCACTGAGAAAGCAGCACTTCAGTGCTTCTCTGGATATGCTGGGATGTGAGTTAAGATGAAGCAACAAAGATTGGGGGAGCATCCTGTCGGAGGAAAATACAGTGCTTTCTGCTTTTCACAGGAGAATCAAGATTTACATTTGAAAACGTTTGGTTCATCAGCTTTTGTGTCTTGTTTTTGCCATTGAAAAAGTAGGTGAAATAGGATAGGTTGGCTGTGGAAAAGCAGAGCTACAGAAAAGGAGCACAGCCAACATTTGTTTCTGGCTTGTTAAAACAGACCATGCAGATGTCTAGTAAGAATGCCAAGACTTACTCTCAGCAAAGTTTAAGATTTTCAAACTTTCTTACAAACCCTAAGACTGATTTGGTACCTTACAAGGGAAAATTCACTTTAATGAAGTGCTGGTACTGTTTCCTGTACGACTTTGTAACTTCTGTAAAAGCCTTCTCAGTCTGAAGGCTTGACCTGTCCTGAACCTGTGGAGCTTGGGAGACCTAGTGAGAATGGATGCTCATGGGATGTTCGAAGGTGGGAATGATCTGACAAGCTTGGATAGAGAGTATAAGGGCATGAGACTGGAGCTGCTCAAAAATAAAGTCTTTTGTGTTTCTTGGGGATGAGGTCACGAAACCACCATTAGTGCTAATAGGAATTTGTGTGGCTTAATCTTCATAAACACCATTAACATGCACCCCACAATACTTAATGTGTTAATGTACATGAAAACTGGCTTTCAGCTAACATTTGAATGAGGCAAGATGGGGTTTTGGAGGTCATTATTACCACACATTAAAGTAAAATTTATGTTGCACAACTCAAAACTCTCAAACAGATGGAGCTGGAATTGCTCCCAGCATCTGGCTAGAACGCCAGAGCTTCCTCAGGAAGGGGGAGAAGCGATGTAAGAATTCAAACCATCCCTCCTCTCCTTTTAAGTAAACCCTAACCATGCAAAGTGAGGAAGCTGTGGCACGAAAAGCTTTCTTTGCTACCCGACACATCCTATTTTGTCTTTCCTCGATGGTTTAAAATGGGCAGGATGGTCTCCAGGCCATTGCTGCCGGGGTGCGGGTTTGCAGGAAAGCCAGAGTGTGGTCTGTCCTTGTTGGGAAGGGAAGACAGACCCTCCAGTCTTGCACTTGCTGTCTGCTGGCATCTCCTGCCTGCCAGAGGAGCAGTCCTGAAGTGTACAAAATGCAAGGCTTGAGGTCTTTATTGTATAGCAGGAAAGCAGCATCTTGGGCTGAGTTAAAGGTGGAGAGGCATGAGAGAAGTGTAGTTGCCGGAAGATGGCTTTGAGGAAAGGCACTTGCATAGGTGTTCTCCAGGCTTTTTTCCCTGATTTGAAAGAAGAGCTAAGTACTATTGGATGTGTCAGCTAACCCAGGAAGCTGGGAGTTTCTGCCATGATTGATCCAGAGGAGTTGGGCTGATTTTTCTTCTGGCAAAGGACGGCAAGTCACCTTCCTATCCAAAGTCTTGCTTCTGTACTGTCTTCCTTTTCATACCCGTATATAGCTTTCATTTGATAACTGTCAGTGTGAACTAAAAACACTTGGAAAATTAGGCCTGTGCCAGTTTTTAACTTACATTACCTTAGCGTTTGCCACACATTATTTAAAATATTGCTTTTTATGTCTTGATATACATTTTAATGCCCTTATATTTCCCTACTTATAGACAGGATCCTCATGAGGAAGGACCACAAACATTACCTACTAAACCAGGAATTTTTGTAGTCTGTAAACTGCACCATAAATTTTCTGACCATTCAGATAGAAAAAGGCTTGCTCCCCATAATTAGCACTGTGTTCGAAGCCTGCACTGCTTGCATATTGTTTAAAGAATTTAAGAGAAATGAATTTCATATGTGAGGCTTTCTTTGTAAGCAAAGGGTAAACCAAAAGGAATTTCCTGGGATTGTTGGATGTATTAGATCTGAAGAGCTTTTGGGGTGGTGTGTTTAAAATACTGTGAAAAGCAAACCTTAAGCACAGAAATTGAGGTCACTGGGATTTCTTTGTACTAAGAAATGCTTGCATATGGACCAAAGCAAGGAGTTTATCTGGCTACCTGCCACTGCCTCCTACCTCACTCTTCATAGAAAGCATTTTCTTCCAAACATAGCAGAATGGGAACACATAGCTTAAAAGAGCCTTGTGGTTTAGATGCCTTTACAATCACTGTGCAGGAAGGGGGAAAAAATGTTTGACTGAGATCCTGTTACGTAATTCGGGGCTCCTACGTGCAGAAAATGTGAAACTGAATTTAAAAAATTCATCTCCCAAAGGTTGTGTTGTAGTTCAGTCAGGAATGATACTCTGTTCACAAGAGTGAGGGCTTGGGAAAAAAACTTCTGGGTTAATGCAGATTTAATTTGTGATTTTTAGCTTTTGATAACATAATTCTATCAGATAAGTAGAAGAGCCTGAACTAAGGCAACACTGCTCTTCATAATAAGATGCAGGACTTACTCTAACAACAGAAATGATGGCTCTTTCTGTTGCTTTCCCAGTTGTACAATTTTAATGGCATGGGAGGAGCTGTGTGTACTAGTAGCCTTGGGCTTTTGTTAATTCTGATCTTTGGTGTACTAAAAAATATATGTCCATGGGTTATAATTAGTAGAAGCCCCCCAATAATTAAAGGACACCTGCTTTTCATCAGAATCATGCCTTAGTTAACCCCAGAGCCATCGTTTTTGACTGGGTTTCCACAGCCTCCCAGGATGCTCGGACAGGACTGCTTGAATTGCTTGCTGCAGCCTGTCATTGCCCGGGAAGATTAATAGAAATAGAGTCCTGGGTTGTCCAGTTTGGCAGTCAGAATGGGGAAAGTGCCATCTGCATAGCAGCTGCTGTTCCTCTGGTCTTGATTAATTTATCTCATATTGCATAATAGCCAACATTTTTTTCCTTTCTGCAATGTTTGACCTTCTGGGACCGTCATTTTCCCCTGGCATGTGTGGGTGGGTTTTTTCCCTTACTTCTTCTACGACAAGCCTTGTTTCAGGCAATGCTTTCAGGTCCTTTTGTAGCATTCTGCCACCTTGATCTGGTTGTGCTCTGTTGGGTGAGTGTGAGCTCTTGGGGAAGAGAAGGCTCATGCAGCTCCTCCCTGTGTGTGTGTGTGTGTGTGCAGTCCCTAGTGTTCTGCTCCTCTTTTCTCTCCTCCATCCCCAGGAGCTTGTTAGACCTCAGCCTGCTCATGGATTAAGAGAGAAGGTCTGCCTGAGGCTACTTTTGAGACACATACTAGGGAGGGAAGTAGAAAGCTTCTGTTGATGAATTTATCTTGGAAGTGCAAGTGGTGGGTCTCGTTGCTTTCAGGCAATCTTGTAAATTATTCCATTGAAACTCCTACAAATTTCACCGACCCCCAGTGGTTTTGCTCTTATCTGTTTTATTCTTTAATCAAACAGAAACCCCCAAATCAGCTCATTTGGACACAATTACAGTGACACATCTGTTTGAAAAGCAAACAATGTTTGTGAGTAGTTATGGTTATGAAATGGTTGCTCCGAAACAAAAACCAAACATGAAATTAAACAAAACTCTCCAACTTCTACAATTTTGCTCCATGAATTCACTGCATTTGGGGAAGAGGAGAAAGAGTAACAGAAGAGTGCAGCTTGAAAGTAGCTAATTTCTTCAGTTGAAGAGTTTTTCTCATTATTGTTGTCTAGTTGTAAATAGCTTTGAGGATTACATTCATATGGTCTATACCAGGTTCGTTCATTCAAACTATTTCTAACCAGGTATTTATTTTACCTGGAAATGAAGTTTATCTTGCTGCTTTCTTGCAGAATGTGGCCATTTCACAAAGAGAATGATTGGAAATAAATTAAGATTGCTTTTGGTTTGGCTTTCTTTCCTCCAGAAGTGAATGTAAGTCTGTCTCACCCCCACTCCTTTGGTTTTTTTTTCTTTCTTGGGGGGGAAATTGCTTAAATTACTCAAATTTTTATTGTACTATGGCACAGCATTGTGCATGGAGCACTAGAAGCAGAAGGCAGATAAAAGGTTAAATTTTTGTATTCTTCTATATTTGCTAAACAATTCTCACCATTTTTACTGGAGTTGAAAACCTGTTCCAGCTCTAGAGCCTTCTGTCAATCCTGATCTGTTGCATGAAAAAGAAGGGTATATTGATAGATTTTACTTATGTTTCCTAGGGGGTTTTGCATTCATAGGTTATAGGTATTTGTAGCTGGCTTTGAGATGTAAAAACCCCACATTTTTACTTTGGATCAGAAGAAAGATACACATCCTGTCATTTTAAATGCACTAGGGAGATTACATTAAAGTAACATTTCCACACAAAAAAAATAATCCGTTAGGTTGTTGATGGATTCTTCAAATGTGCTGAATAATTTTAGATGCTGCTGCTGACTTCAGTAGCACACCAGTGCTGTTTAGGTTTGGCAATTAATCCCCTTTGTACTTTACCTTTAGTGCTGGTTTTAAAACTTTTTGACTTGTTGTATAGTTTCAGTGAATTGCCCTGTTCTCCTGTGAGGCACACATGGAGACCAGAGGAAGGTGGCCCCATGTTTGAGAGAGCTTGGGCAGATGAAGCTCCTTTGAGCGGCTGCTTTGGGGGTGCTCCTGCTGTGTGAGCCAGCACCGGGGTGTCCATCCAGGAAGCCTGAGGCAAGAGTGGGACTTTGAGAGCCAGGGAGTCCTCCTGGAGCAGGGTGGGAGACAGGCAGTGAAAACTCTCTGTGGTTTGATGTGAAATGCCCATGCGATGCATCTCATCAGAGCAGGCTGACTGGGACCTTTCTTTTATTAAGCCCTGGAATGAGGCATAGTGCTGGTTTGCCTGCTCTGTCTTTCCCCAGAGATTTTTGGACAGGGTTGTGCTGTTCCAACCACCAGGTGGAGGAGCCTTACAGCTCTCTCCCTCAAGAGAGATGGAAGAGGAGTTCAGGATGTTTTCATCATTAGACAGGCTATTCCTTTTGGCATGAAAAAAAATGATTTGGAAAGGTTATTTTGTGTTCTGTGTGCTGCTGGACCAGTGCACAACAAAAATTGTGGCCAAGCCTCTCAAGTCTTCCCTTGGTCCCAGCTGGTGGCCATTCCCGTTGGGCTGCCTGGCCCCTGGAGGCACAAGTGGGTGGCCCATGGGGAATTCCTGTGCCCCTCTGGCAGCCCTCGGGTGGGATGCCCTGGTGTCTTCACACTCATTGACTGCCTCTGCTTTTAGCTGCTGCCTGACACCAGGTAGAAATGACTGGAAGAAGCAGACAAGCTTCTAGGAGGTCAGCTGCAGTGTAGCAGGAGAAAAAATGCTACGTCCAGAGTGTCTTTCTCATCCCCGAGCTGATAGCAAAGCAATGGGGAATGGGTAGGATTAAATCCCCAGTGAAAACTGAAAGTGCTCCCATCTGCAGCCTTCAGTTTAATTTTGGTATTTTAAATCAAATTTTTGCTCAGTGGTTTTGAGTCTAGACTTTTCGATAGGAAAGCAGGGGAATAAAAATATCTTTGTGTGCAGGTTGTGTTTGCAAAATGAAACACTTCCTCCCCCACTTTCTCTTAAACCAAACAGATCCTTCCCACAAGAAAACTGGCAAATCTCAGAGCTGATCCCAACCCTGTGAAAAGTCAGAGCAAAATAAAGACTCCCAAAGCAAGTGCTAGTATGGAAAAGGGAGGGGGCAGGAAAACCCTCAACTTCTATATGAAGCTCAGCTTGTTTGGAGGGTAGTAGATGCCAGCTTTCACTGCAGACCCAGTTTATTTTCCCTACCCTAGAGATTGTCACCTCCTCTTTCCATTTGATCAGCAAGGAAAATGGAGACAATTTCTCAAAGTGAATCTAAAATACCATGCAATTGCTACTGCAGTACTTTTTCCACAAGGTTTTGTATTTGGAGGTCAGGGAAGGATCAGATCCTTCTGATCCTTCTGAGAGAGGGATAAATGAAAGATGCCAACAAGAATGAGTCAGAAATTAAACATGAATGCTGGGAGTTTGGGCTTTCCACATTAGCAACCAATGCCTCTGTTCTGCTGGGAGAACGGGTCAGTTTTGGACCTATCTCAGATGATGGTTAGTCATGTTTTCCAGCAGCAAAGGAAAATTTTCCCAGTCTGCTCCCCATGACTGTGTGTAATTGTGTGGACAGTTTTCCATCTTGGAAAACTTGAAATTAGAGTGGAGGGTGTGTGTATGGAGGGAGGAGTGGGGGAACGTGGTTGAGAGAACTGGCTGGTCCATTAATTTGTCCATAGCATTGGCGTATAGGAAGATGATGCCTCCTTCTGACAACAGAGCTAGAAGGAATAGCATGTTTGCAAAATGTAGCAAATACAAAACAAATATTGTGGATTTGATATAATATAGAACAGAAGGCTTAAGTATATTTTAGATGGGAAAATTGTTGAACTTCGTTATTTCTATTGGGCAGCTGTCAAAAAAACCCGACCCCAACCCTTCTTGAATTTTCAAAGAATAATTCAGCTTTCGGAGTATTTCCATGGATGGGGGAAAACTTGATTTGTAAGATGAAGAGATTTTCTTTGCCATGCTACTGGCACAGACTTGGACATAGTGTAGGTGCTTCTATTTTTTTTTTTTTTCTTGATGTATTTTCTGTCACATAGCATATTTCTAGACAACCTCTCTCTGGGCTCTGCACAAAAACATTTAATTGAAAATGAATGTAGAAACATCTGATGTTCAGTGGTGTTCAAAAATTTTGGATTCAGCTTGTCTGCTGAGCTCTGTGTTACGCCAGTGGAAAAATGCTGGCTGTGTTTCATCACATCTGACTGTTGACTAAGTTAGATTCATTTTAGCTGTTGCCAGATGTACAAGATACAGTAAAATGAACATTTCCTGTAGCAAATTAAGACTTTTTGGCTTTGTTACGATATTGGCAGAAGCTGCTTGTTTGCACTGGGGATTTGGCCAGATTGTGCTGGTCAACACAGACAATAAACTGAGTTAGCAGGGAAGATCTCCTGATCTAGCTGAATTCATCTTATTCTTCTAATTAGCTAAGCTGGAGAGTTGTAGCCTTCTATTGTCATTCCTGACTGCGATACCGGTTCTAGATACACCCACCATTGAGCAAAGCCAAATGCCTTGTGGCATTTCTTAGCCAGACTGAACCAGTGAAGACAAGCTCCTCTGGAAGAGGGGCATCTTAAATGAAATGACTAAATGAGTGTGTTTCCTGGGCCAAATCCCCAGTCTGTCATGGATTGAGACACTGTGGAGTCATGAGCACGATGCATGACTCACCATATCATATGACTCAACACATCAAGGCTAGGATGGATGGGGCACTGAGCAATGTGGTCTAGTGGAAGATGTCCCTGCCCATGGTGGGAGTTGGAACCAGATGATCTTTAAGGTCTCTTCCAACCCAAACCATTCAGTGATTCAGTGTTTCTGAGACTTTGGGAAAGGGAGAGCTCGTCACAGGAAGGCTTGCTAGTTTGTAGATAGACTGCCCACAGATACTGACAGACAGGAGATCCATGACTGCCTCTTACCCCTGAACTGCTTGAGGCTAAAGTGGTTGCTGGATTGTATTTTAGGGTCATATATAATTCTTCATCGTGCTCATTAATTCCCAGGAGTGGGAACTGTGCTCATATCTATCTGGACTGTGCGTTGTTGTCCTGCAGCTGCTGCTGTTGTGCATTAGCAGTTTTGGAGTCTCAAAAACAGGGATTTGGGCTTTGCCTTTCTGTGTCCTTGGAATTACTTACTGAAGAGGTGCTGCCTGTCCTAAGCAGCAGATGGGTGGCTGTGGTGGATACAAGAAATAAACCAGGAAAATTGCCATGTTAACATGAGGTCACTGATGAATAGAGTAAGCAAGGATCACAGGGAGAGCAGAAGAGCTGGGTTAAGGCATTTCTGTCTTTTGTCCTCTAGCTGACTTGGAATTTACTGCTTGAAAAGCTTTTAAGTGCTGTTAGGGTAGGCAAACTGAAGGGGAAAAAAAAACCAAGAAAAAAAGGCAGCTGTTTGTGTAAGAGCCCTGGTTATCATTGAGTATCTGTATCAGAGAGGCCTTAGAAAAGCAATGACACTGTAAATACCTGACATTTGCTGAGCTTTAAAGGGGAAGGTTATCAGCCTCTGAAAAATACCCAAAACTATTCATGGAACCACCCAGCTATGAGAGCTGGAGCAAAGGAATTTTTTTTTAACTGCTGCAACATTTAGGAGTGGAACTTCCACAACCTGGAAGTGGTTTAAAAAAAATCACACCCATTCTGTCTGATGCAGTAAGTTGATCTGAGTGGTGTCTGAGAGTAAATAAAGTGAGAAAATGCTGAACTCCTGGTGTGGCTTGAATGAGAGAGAGGGTCACAGCAAGGCTGAGCTAGTCTCACCTGAATTTAGATACCGAGGAGAAAAACATTTATGTCAATACCTATGGATCTAGTACAGTGTAGAAACACTGCAGTCTTTGAGGGAACAGTTTAATCCATGGCACCTGTTTTGAGATGGAGGAGCCATGGAGCTGTGCTGGACCTGAGACTTTTGAGCTTCACAGGATGACGGGAGAGGTGGTCCCTCTCTGCCAGCACCAGCACTGTCATGAAATGGGAAAATTCCCAGAAGTTGAAATTCAGGGATTGGAGGTCTCCAGCTGTCTCTCCAGATGTTATGTCTGGCCTGGTTGCCATTGAAGGAAACTACCCTATGTGGGAGCCACCCTAGCAACTACTGGGAAGAAACTACCTGCCTCACACCTATTGTCTTGTGGTAAGACAGAGGGTCCACAAAGTAGGAGGTGCATGTGAGTTTTCAGCAGCTATTCTGTAGGGAGCTGAGAGCTTGGAAAGTCTAGGGAGAAAATGCTGTGCTAATAATGTATGAAGTGTATAAGCTATGCCTCGTTTAAAACAGATGTATGGGCCCCCAAGGAGTGTGGTAAATGGGGCAAGGAAAGGCCCAAGTTGTATTGCTTTATCTGTCTCCTTCAAAAATGAAAACAGCTTTCAAGAAGGTAGTCACTTTGGGAATACCTTTAAATAAATAAATACATTTACAGTTATCTACTATTACCAGATCCCTTGGCTATTGAAAGCAAAGCTCACGATTTACATTAGTAAACTAACCCTCCTATTTAAAAAAAAAAAAAAAAAAAAAAAAAAAGTTGTATTGTGGAAAACTGGTGCATGGAGCATATCTCTCTATCACATTTGGTGACCTGTATTAATGCAGTGGGAAAGACACTTAGAAATTCATCCAACTGGGGAATTCATTGATATCTCCCCCTAAAAGCCCCAAATCCTTAGGGCCAGTCTATATCCCGTTTTACTCCTGTAAATAATCCCATGCAAATCAATTTACTTTCATGGGTAAACTAAACAGGATTTGTGTGTAATTAGCATGAAGTGGAACAGATTGCAGGCGTGCTTATCTTCTAATATGGCGGTGCAGCCAGCAGAGGTTGAACACTGGGTGTTGCATCATCAGCAGAGCAAGGACAACAGGAACTGGTGGATACTGGGAAACTGTGGCTGAATGGAGGACCTTGGCCTTTGTCGTGATTCTCTAGTAAATGCTATGAAAACAAGCTAACTTCAAAATAAGTTTGCCAGATCAAAACAGTGCAAGGTAAAACCTCGCGAGATTGGAGCCCTTCTGTTTTATTTTTCCCTGTAACAGCACTGAACTCAGAGATTAACGCTGCCTCGGTTGTTCGTAGTTATGTTGCATTTTTCAGATTAAAGCCAGTGGTACTTCTGACTTGAATTGTAAAGCATGTTTCATCTTTAATTTATTAGTTCTAATACATTATTATTTAATATTTGATCTCCCAGTTGGCTTTAAGCAGCTTCTTCTTAATACCTGAATCCCCCAAGTGATAACAGTTTGCTTACTGGTTTAAACTTAATTTGTATTTCTTATGCTGTCAAGATGAGGACAACTTTAAATCGGGCCTTCTTTCAAAGGTTTTAGGTGGGGCTGTTGGGTGTTAAGCAGTGATGGCCCCACACACATATCGTCACACCAAGTGGGTTATTTTAAGATGATGTTGTACATTTTAATATGTTGGATAACACCTCCAGATATATTTGGTTGGATCTCTGCCTGGGGTGAAACTCGTTTGTGTCCTCAGGATCTGAGGACACAGGGCATCTTGCTGCCATAGCTCGTGTGAATGCAGCCTTTGTGCTTAAAGTTGGCCTGCATATGTTGTGTGTTGCATTTGAAGTATGTTTGGTTACACTCCCTCAAAATGAGGGTTTCGTTTTCCTTTGTACTTTAGATTGGGGTTTTGGTTCATTAAGTATCTCTTAGTTGCGTGCTTGCTGTGGCAGGGATGATAGTTCACAGGTACAGGGAGGAATTTCCCTCTCATCTGACATGGATTGAAGGTGTATTTTGGCTCTTTATACTGAAGGTAATATAACACCTTAGTAACCTTTTCTAAAAACAATTATAATGCTTCAATGATACCTCTTATGTGCTGGATACCAGCACCTACTCTGATAAAGCCTATATTTTCAAAAACTAAATCCTGTGTCTCGCAAGATACCATGGTCTCATCCACGTGACTCAAACTTGCCTAAACCAAGTTAAAATAGAAAAACAGGAGTGAGGTCAGTAGAACAGCATTAAATTTACTCATGCAAAATGAAAAGGAAAAGTTGGCCTTTACAAAAGTTAGTTTTTGCTAACAAACACACAGGGAGTAGATGCGTGATGATAGTGTTTTTATGGAGCTTTTTCATTTAAGTTTGGTGAAAACTACAGGTTTAGTTTTACCTTGGAATAAGAAAGCCGTAGGCTTTTACTTAGCCTAAATGAAATTAGAAGGAAAATAACACTGAATTTAGCAGGAGTTAAATTTGCTCAGGGATGAGTAAACCTGCTTTTTCATTTCTGATTTGTGAGCTGCTCAAGCTGGGGGTTTAAACAAACAGGAGTGGAATGGCAATATTAGGAGATTTATTTACACAGTATATGCAGTGAGCTGTTAATTGAGTTGGTTGAAAAAAATAAAATTGGATGTGTTTGATATATTGATATAAATAAATAAAACAGAATCTTTCATAAGTAGAGCACTGGTGTAGTAGAGTATTTACTGTGTGCATAAGTAAGGTTCTGGCAATTTGCAACCTGTGCTGGGTTCCCTGCAGGGTAGGAATCTACCTCATGATAACTAGTGAGTAAGCTCTTGATAACCTGATACAGTAAGAAAAAAAATCTAATTGATTTGATGTGATAGCAAGCATTTTGGGGAAGATCTGTCACTGACGCAGGAAATGACCCAGCACTTAATATCCGGGTTTGACCTTGTTTTTTCAGTTTTAGTAATAATGAACACTTAATATTTGCAGCTAAGTCTGCAAACAACAGAAGGGAAATTACAGGCATGTTTAAAATCTGTGTGCAGAAATGAGCAAACCAGAAATTTTTCTTGCCTTGTACTGAATAACATAAATATTTTATTTAGCTTTAAGAAATAACCTTTGAAGTGAAAAGTGGCAGCTAGCTGAAAAATGGCCCTGAGTGTGGAACTGAAAGGCTTGTATTTGAAGTAGATTTTTAGGGTTTTAAAAATTTTTTTTCAAGTTGGGTCACTTCATACTTTCCAAATACAAACCCTCCTGGTTATATTTGCAGGCTCCCCAATACCAGTGTATGTGTATCCTGTGGTGCAGCGCCTGCCAACAGAGCAACCCCTGGCTCTTTTTTCATGTTTGGGAAGTTCCCAAACAACAGGGTGGGTATTGCATTGATGGTGCCTTTGCCTCACAGAGCTCCAAAGCACCCAGGAGCAGCTTTTGCAGCTTTGGGCTGGCCGATGCCTCTTGCTCTGATTGTCCCCTGGGCTGCTCAGCCTGCCAAATGCCATTTGAAGAGAAGGCTGGCGCTGCAATGGAGCGCCTGATGTGAATGTGGGGCCAGGGCCCCCAGGCGTGGGGAAGGCAAGGGCAGGCCAGGCAGCTCCTCGCTGTGCTCAGACACTCCTCACCCGGGTGCTGAGCCCAGCCCCGGGAGCTGGAGAGCCTGAACCCAAGGGGCCACGCACGTCCTTTGCCTAGCTCTCGTGTTTTACAGCTTCTTGATAATTAATCACACAGATCAATCACCGAGGGCAGCGAGAGTCTGCCGTTCCTAGGTGGAGATCCTGGCCGCATCAGGGCTGAGCAGCTGGCTGCCAGGCTGGCCATGCACCCTGGACACAGCCTGTGGACCCCTGCCCGAGCTGGGGCAGGAGCAGGCGTGGCGGTGTGTGTGTGTGTGCCTCGTGAAAGGGAGGGAAGGGAAGCCCGTGTTTCTCTCCCAGCCATCAGATGGGAAGAGCGGTCAGTGGGTAGGTTGCATGCTCTGGAGGATTGCGTTTAAGGTGGTCTCCAGCTCCCGTGCAGAGCAACTGCAGGTAGGTGGTTCCCTGCACTGAGCATTGCCATTTGAGGAGCTGTGGGTGCTGCACATCCTTGCCCGCTCCCTGCTTACATCGCAGCAGCGGGAGTGCAGGGGCCCCCAGCCAAGTCAGCAGCCATGCTGAGCACCTCCCTTACCTTAGCTATGGGCAATCCACACTTTTAGTTCAATTATCTGTTTTCACTGCCGCACAAACTTCAGGGCTGTCTCACTCATCAGCAGCTGACTGACAGACCTGCTGTAGCATTTGATCTGCAGCTCAAGAAAGGGTGTTGTCCTGGTGCATGTTTTGGCAATTTCTCAGGTCTCTATTTATTTTATAATTGCTGCTTCAGGGTTCAAAACTGCTTCTTTTTCTGGATTGTATCGAGATAGTTGTAACTTCATTAAGACAGCTGTAAAAGTGTAGCTAAGACTAGCACTTCATGGGCTAGTGGAAGGAAGGTATTTATTAACCTATAGATCTAATTTCTGTTCATAGTATTTCCTTTTGGTATTTCCTAAATTTGCAGTGTTTTGCCCAAATCCGAAACCAAAGAGCAAATGAGAAAATCTGCGCTTCCAATGTTTCCTCATGCCATGTTTCTTTTAGCAGAGACATAAGAACACTGTGGTTTGCTTTTGCAACTGGCAACCAAAGTCCATTTAATTGAGAGCAGAGGTGACAAGATGGAGGGGATGGGTTTTGGGAGCCAGTGCCCTGGATCTGTAAATGTCCATCGACAGGGGACCACATATTGCTGCACAAGCAGGGCTTGGCATGTGGTGATTCAATCCGTAACAATTTTTTCCGTCCAGGTTTACAAACTATTGGAATAGGGCTTAAAACTGGAATTTCGAGGCAGCTCCACCACTGTATGAACAGGGGCTCTGTTATAATAAGAAACTAGCAGAGAACTGTTCCTTCTGCTGTTGGGCAGCTCTCTGCATGGGGCTGCCCTCACAGCAGGACCATGTGTCTGTGCAGGCTGTAATGAGACAGAGCTCTGGCTGGTTTTGTTTATGAGTGAAGGGCAGAGCTTTAAAGAAAAGTCCACTTGCTAGCTGTGAGTAAAGCTACGTGGTTTGACCAGAGAAGGAGATTAAGGTATAAATTCACTCTGCTTTTTTTTGTTCTAAGTTTTAATTAAAAGAGGAAGGTCTGACCTTTTTGTGTCAAGACAGCCTTTCAAATTAATTTAAAACGCATTAGTGAGTTCTGCTGAGGTCTACAAGTAGGTGACTCTTCTGTCACCACTGTTGCTCATTCCTTTCCAAGAAGCAGGAAAACTAAACTCTGCCATCTGATACTTTTAAAACCTAGAGTTGAACAGGACATTTATTGGGCAAGGAAAAAAAAAAAGTCTTTTTAAAACAACAAGATAAACAGCAATTTGGAATGTATGTGGGAGTTGTGTGAAGGGTTGGAGGAATAGGAAGGCAGCAGCTCAAGCTAGGTTTCCACAGTGGTCACCCTGAAGTCAGTCTAAAGAAGTGGAAGACCAGTAGTGCAATTCTGGTCTTGATTTACATCTCATTTTTAGCAAATCTAGCTGAAGGGAAAAAAGCAATTTCGATGCCATGGGAGTAGCTCCCAGATCTCTCTTTCTTCTGTGCAGCTGAATAAAGAGTCATTTTACAAAGACCTTTTCCCTAATAAATAGCAAAGCAATCTCATAAAGAAAGTAATGTGCTTTTTAGGCTCAGTAACCATATTGAATTAAATGTTATGCACAGTGTAATTACATTTGCCTGTCAGTTGTATTAATGTGAATTTCCTTGATTAATTTTTCAAGTTAGTTGATATTAAGTAGGTAGGAAGTTTAACATCCCCCTAGACCTCTTCTGTCAGGCTGGCTCAGCTAGTGGAGGGAGGGCAAAGCTCAGCACAATCAGTGTTCAGTGTTATTTAATTAACTCAGCCTCTTTAATAAGCACCAGGAATCTTTGTCTTTCCATCTTTATCTTGTCATCTGTAGTTATCTTACATAGTTGGGTATGGTGTGACTCCCTGAGCTGTGAGGAGCAGTCCTGTCAGGTGTGGGGTGCAGCACTTGAAAGCAGCGTGAATGCCCTAATCCACGACTTTTTACAAGATGATGATGGTGGAGGGGTTTGTAAAATGGTGAGCTGCAACTTTGACCATGCTGCCTGTGCCGTGTTCATAGTGGCACTGTGAGTGTGCAAGTTCAGTCATTTCCTTGAAATGGTTTGGAGGATGTGAAGTAGCAGTTTGAGAGCAGGGGTGAATAACAGAAGCCTTATCGAGACAAGATAGTGCACTGCTTTACATACACATCCCAGCTGATTTCTCCCAGTTATCATCCTGAATGTCAGCTCACTGCCTTTCCCAAAAGCTTTCAGTTATTGTGCTCCAGAGGCTCTGTTTACTTCTCTAGGCTTTGTATTTGGATCTCAGCCTCGTGGAGCGTATTCATTGCTCAGACATACCTGGCTAGCTGGTTACTGTACCCAGTGATCTCACAACATGCAGCACAAACTCTTGAAACCAGTGGATGTTGGTATGTAAGTCTGACCTTCTCTGAATTAATAAAGTGCTTGAAGCTATTTTAGAGAGGAAGCTGGAATCATTTGCACAGTGGGGGTTTGTGCATTACAGCTGTGCTGCTTTTTGCTTGGTGTCTGCAGACTTTATATTAGGATTTCAGTTACTGATTTATCTCTCAAATGTGTGTTAACTCAGGGAGCTTGGGTAGTCCTGGTTGTAAGTGCGAAGTAGAAATGAACTGAAACAAGCCTACGTATGTGGGGACCCTTCATGTGTAAATTGGTCTGGATTATAGTGATCCAAATAAACAATCATTTGGATGTGTACATTCTGCAGCACTTTATTACACAGCTCTTGGGAGATGAAAAAAGTCTGTTTAGTGTCTACTCAGAAGGAAGAAATGGGAGCCAGACTGTAGAAAAATGTTTCAAGACTGGGAGTCTGTTTCATGTTATAGGGCTTGCCATATTTGATACACCAAATTTCTTAAATAGTGGTGCCCTACACAACTGATTAGCAATTAACATCTGTAAAGTCATGGGGTGCACTGTATTTTATTTCCATTGCACATAGCTTTTGCTCCTTAATCCCATTCTTTAAGCATTTCAAAGCAGTTTGGGGAAACATACAAAGCTAAGTACACATGATCAGGTAAGAAGAGATTTGGGAACAACTGGAAGTAGTGTAGAGGAAGGTCCAACATACACAAGGTTATTGCTTTAGGAGGACTTTTATTTACTGTTGGCCTACTGTCCCCTCATGGCGCATGTACTGTAGCAAACCATATGCTGCAAGCAAAGTTCAGAGTACCCTGCCAAGATGCAGGACAGTATGGATAGGAATGGACTCTCCGTGCTTTGCTTTTTTTTCGCTCCTCCCCCCCCCCCCCCCCCCCCCCCAGTAGTTGGCATATTTGTCAGTTTTTAGCTTATTCTTATTTAAAAGAAAATGAAAAAAATAACAACTTCCCCCTCCCCCAACTAACAGTAATTGGAAGACAAAAGATCACCCACGGCCTTCTCTCTACTTCTAGAGCTAGTGAGCTAGTGAGAGAAATACACTGTTTCAGCTGCGTGTCGTTTTCGGGTCCTGCCCTAGCTGGACTGAATCCTTGCCATGCTGTACAATGGTTTGTTGGGAGCAAGTGTTTCCTTTTCTATGTGACCAGTGTCTTATCAAATACGAGGAAGTGAGATCCTGGCTTGATTAAATAATCGTGTGAAAGTTGCTGGCTTGTCAGTTCAGTGGAGCCATGTTTGTACCTGGAGTTAAAGACTGCAGAAAATGAAGTGGGTAGGCAAACCCAAATCATTGCACACAGCTGTTGCAAGCCTCTCAGGGTACAAGAAAAAGACTCCAGATTTTTTATGTGACTGGTTGACAACGTGTAGGAAATGAGCTTTGTACACCTTGTCTTTCTACAGAAGTAATTTCTTCTGTAGAATGGGAGTGTTCATAAATGTTGCATGAGCACTATGAGAACAAATTAATTCATTATTGCCTGAAGATTGACCAAACTTGTATTTTCTTGATTCAGTCATGTTTGTACCTAACAGTGTGAGCAAAAGGTTTAGTAACCGCAGTGTTGAATGTCATGCTAAGAAGAGCATGGGCTTACCCATTGATACGTAGAAAGCCTGGATAATCAGAGGAGCAGTTACATATTTAAAGCTATAGCAGATTTACCTTCACATTTCTAAATAGTCTGCACCTCTTTTTGTTCTTTGGATCAGCTTCTGTCTTTTTGCTATAGGGCAGAAAAGAAATTGGCTCTGTTCCATTTTGAAGGGGAAGAAACAGTTTTGTGGGGAAATCCACTTGCTCTAGGGCTCTAATGAGTTGGGAAAATTTTGAAATACTTGTGATTTAGATCATGATGAGTTATGCTAATGATTCAAGTTTAAACTTCTTTTAACAGTGTAAGGAGGTAGAAGTATTCATGTGTGTTGCTGGTAGCAGTAAGTCAAGTTTGGCATTCATCACAGATATTTTTGTTGTGCCCAGAGTGCCTAAATGTTCCTCAGTGAATGGCAGAGAATAGGCTGGGGTTGCTGCAAGCAACTGAAACCTCTGGCACTGTCTCAGCTGTCAGACAGGAGTGGCACAGGGACATAGCAAAGCATTGTGTAAGACCTCTTGGTGTTCTGGAGAGCTTATCTAGATGGCACTTGATAACCTTCTACAGATCAGATTCAGACCATACCTCTTGTGTTCTCTTCATGTAAATAAAGGCTGCTTGAGCAGGCCCACTGCTCAGGAAAACCTGAGTTATTCAAGCAGTAATGTGCCTTAGGAAAAGAGCTGCAGCAGTTGCTTGGGGAAAGTCTGATTCATCACTTGTCTGCATGCCTGGACAAGAAAAGGGTCATATTTCTGCTAGACAGCAAAGCAAGGGGGGGAGGGTGTTTTTGACTTGATTTATCAACTAGGAGAGATGAATTAGAAGCCTCAGGGGAGGGAAAACTTCACAGAAATTGAAATATTTTTACATTGCAGATGATTCTGGCCTCCAGACTTTTTCTTGTATGGCATTTATGCAAGCACACATTCCAAAACAAAATTAAACAAACAGTCCCTTGAAGATTCCTAATTAGCCACTTTGCTCAATACTCAATTAGAATAACCATGTAGGTAAAATATGACTGCAGCGCAGAGAATTTCATTTGAAGTAGCAGTCCATAAGTAATGTTTAGGAACAAGTAATAGAGTTCATCAATGAATGCGTTTAGCTTGGAGCAAATTCAGCACTGCAGACGATTGGCAGTAGGGCAGGGTGAAATGCTATAAACCTGATGGAGTCTTGTAATTTAAAACAGAGGCCTAGAGTTCAGAAGATTAGGAGAGATCACGCCTCTGCCAGAAACCTTAATGTGACCTCAGGCAAGAAGTCACTTTAGCTTTCTGTGCCTTATCTGTATAAATATCTCTGTTTCCTATCTGTAAAATTAAGATAATGCTTCATACGTGTCCTGAAATGCGAGTGTTAATAAAATAAACAGAAACCATCAGATAGGAAGTTCTCCAGAAAAACAAATGCTGAGTTGTATATGTTTGTACAGCCCTCATTTGCAAGTGTTTTTTTCTTAGGCCACTTGCAAATACATACTCTGTTGGGATTTATTTGGCTTACTTTCCTTGTGAGGAGGGTAGATCTGAACAAGACATTGAAACCCTCTGAATACTTGAGGGACAGAGAGTATCTGGTTTTTCTAGCCAGGCTTAGATCTGAAGTGGAATTTTGGATGTAGCTGTTAGTTGCACAGTGACTAAAACTTTGCTTTGGAGCGAAGCAAGAGCTCAGATAGGAAGTGAGATTTTGTGGCTAGACTCTGTTTCTACCAAAGCATGTTAACTAAAAAAGCAGTAAACAAATTCCACTACTTAGAAATTACCATCTCTGCTTGTGTCTTTTAGTTTCAATTCCTCAAAATGGCACAACTCTCACAACTAGTAAATTATACTTAGTGTTGATATCATTTAAACTGCGCTAGTAGATAGTTTTAGCTGACTCATATGTTTCTCATAGTACAGAGAGAATTACCTAGAAGTTAGAGCACTGTAGGCTTGTCTTCTCCCCGCCCCACATCTCCAGCCCCTGTTGTGGTCACGTTGAAGTGTCTGCTTTATACTTGCTCGCACTTTACTAACTGTTCATGAAAGTGAAGACCTTAATAAGGGATGCCTCTTCAGAAAGGCATTTGCTAATCATGCTTTTGAAATGTGACCCAGGTGAGGTAAAATGCAAAATTCAAGGTAAGATTAGAGGAATGCCTAAATATTTCTGGTGAAAAGCAGGCAACATTTAATGATAAGTGTTAAAGTCATGTCTTTAGCTTTGTTATTAAAGTATTAGTACCATAGTATTAAAAGAGTTATCATTTAAAGAAGTGCTTTGGCTAAAGAATAACAACAACAACAAAAGTGTTGATTTATTTAAAAAAGGTTTGAAAAACCTTCTTTTAAAACCCTGGGGAAATTTTATATCAATCTCAGGTGGTAGCTTGGTTTATTTGGGGACAGCATCTTTTAGCTATATTCCCAGGCAATTGTAAATTACAGGATGCTGAGAAGACCAAGATCTTGAAAATGAATTGCAGTCCAGCTTGTGACTTTGATAATGCATTTCTGTATGTGAACTGGCCAGCTGAAATCAAAGGCTGCAGAAGTGTCTGCAGAGCTGAAACGGCAGCGACTGGAAATGGGAGGGGGGGGGGCTGTGAGGGCGGCCGCAGCAGCGCAGGCTGAATGAAGGAACACTTTCAGCTTTGTGTGTTGTTCACAGTGTAGGAAAATTTGATAGTTCATAAAATCCTTTGCTTAAATTCAAAAGCAATGTTATGGCTCATGGAAGAACACTTTGGGAAGTTTTGAAAGATTTTGCTTTTCCAAGGTTGTATTCACAGGATCTGGGAAACTGAGTCACTTTGTAGTTTCCTGGAATTCAGACAACCAAAAATTCAAAAAAGGCAGTAATGAAGTATGTGGAAATGTAGCCCTTTATCCGTTCTTTATGATAGACAGGAAAGAAGAGGTCACAATTAGTAACAGTTTGAAGTAAAACTGTTCAAATATTTTGTACTTTTTCTACCTTTATTTGTAAGATTCAAATCAGATGTTCTACCTGCAGGGACCTTCAAACAGGTCATTAAAAACAACCCAAAAGGAATCAATTCATTCTAAATTTTAATTTAAAATGGCATTTGTTTCCAGAAGAGTTGAAGCTTCCATAAAACTTATTTCAAGAATTTTTATTTTTCAAAATAAGTCAGGTGATATATCTTTACTTAACCTTCCTGATTAAATTTTTCTATAGTGGAGACAATTACCATTTCCTTCCCAAGCTTACCGTGTCTTTTGAAAATACCAATAGGTAATTCTAGCAACATACATAAGGAATTCCATTATAACTGGGAAGCCAATTATCTGTCAAGATACTAGTGCAATATTATTAGAAAACTGGATACTTAAGCAGCAGGTAATTTTATTTTTTTTTTTTTTTTTATTTCCTATGTAACTGTCATGCACTCTGTTTTGATTAGATCCTAATGATACTGAGAACATTTTAAACAAATACTCTGAGTTCATGCAAATGAAAAACATTTTACTTCTTCAGTTGCTCTTGTGCAGCAATGGTAATTAATACATCTTGTAATATTCAAACTATACCTGATTAAATCACAGTGCACCAAAGAGGACTTTATAAATAATCTTCCCATGAACCCTGCTGAGATATCTGGCAGAAAAAAAGATATGTGGCATTGTGCCTAAAGGTGTTTACCAACAGTGACGTTGTACCTATAGAATCCCTTGCCCATAAGCCAGCTCCTACCCTGGCCCACCCATGGTGAATGGGACCAACTTGATTTTCCATCATTTTTTTGATGGCAGCAGGCTTTGCAGTGCTGGGCCCAGCAGACTGGCCAATTCCTGTCAAACAGCAACCCCCTCAGTTGCTTTACCCGGCACTTTACCGGTGGTTTGTCCCGGCAGTGGACAGCCTCTCCAGAAGCGCAGTCCCAACATCCAAGCATGTGCAGCCTAAGCTGTTTCTCCACAGAATGACACTCACTGTTTGATGATAGTCTTGGACTCTGTAGAAGTGTGTTTCATATTAGTCAGCATAAAGGATGTGCCAAGGAGTATCTGCTTGGAATAGGCTTCCTTGGTGAGTTGTCCCTTGAGGATCATTGCCAAGCTCACATGCAAGTAGTCTTTGGGATTAAAAGACCTTAAATGCACTAGTTAATTAATAATATTGCCAATCCCTTACCTCAGTGATGTAATATGTGCAAGCCAGAAAAAGAAGTTTGTTTTGGTATTGAATTGAGCCATGTTCTAAATTTAGAAGCACCCTTTCTAAAGGCTGAGATTAAGGTCCCCTCATTAAGGAGGGGACGCATTTTTAGAGGAGCACTGCCAACCCAACAACAGCAGGAGAAAAAAAAAAAAAAAAAGAACCCTTGTGTTATTTTATGTTAGCTTTTTCTCCATTCCCTTTACAGAAGTTCGTTGTAACTACATGTATTTAAAGGAAAGAAACTGCTGTTTTCCAGACGCTTTATTTCAACTTTGTTAGGCAGCTTCACTCTTTCCCTTGTGTCATCAGCTTCCCCTTGTTGTTTGCATGGCTCTTTCCTATAGCTACAGGAAGCAGGTTTGTAAAAATAGGAAAATGTGCTGTTAAAACAAAAGAAAAAAGAAGTAGGATAGCTAAAGGGCATGGAGCACTAATCAGGTTTTAGGGTTTCCAGTGTCTGTACTTTGAGTAAGAACCACTCTCTGCCGCTCTCCATATTGGTTCACGACTGGATGGTAAGCAGGCAGTAGCCTTGAACACTGTCATTTGCAAAACTTCATTTTCTGTGTGTTTGGGCATGTTAGCAGCCTTAGAACATTTATTAATAACAGGTTATACTCTTTTTAAGGGGTGTTTTCAAGTTCCTGGCTTAGATGAGGGAGTGGCCCATTTACCTCTGCAGCCACCCATATCTAACTGTCTAAACCAAATCACTTCAAACTCCTTTTATAATGTAACTGCCAAAAACTGGCGGAAAATCCCCCCTGGGTGAAAGATTGTTCAGAAGAGCATCTATCATGCTCCTTGGGATGGCTCTGTGGGTCTGTGTCAGGCTGCACATGAGCTGTTGCATGCTCTCAGAGGGACCCACAGAACCCACCCGTTAGGTGCTTGCTGCGGAGCTGAAGCTCAGCCATGTGAAGAAGCGTTTGGGTTGGAGATGTTGGGAGGCAATGCCCTGATGTTTGGCATTGCTGGACTTCTTTCTTTACCTGCTTGTCTAGAGCACCAGAATGAACTCCTTGTGCTCGTGCATTTTTTTTCCTTTTGAAAACTGGAAGGCGTTTGGTGAGAGCCCAGTGTTACAGTAAGTCAGCATGAGTTGCACCAGAAGGTCTCCCAGTAGACAAAGAAAGGAAGAGATTTGATTCAATTTATCAGCTTCAGTTTAGATGCAGTTTGGTAATTTCCTGTTTGAGTTAACCATGTAGGATCAGTACTTCTGAACACTTCTGTTTCATAACAAACAGCAAAAAGGAGAAACGGAGTGAGAACAAGAGGTGCTTTAATACTTCTGAAGTACTGCAGAAGTACCAGTGAATCAGCCTCCATTTAGCTGTTCCCAAGTTGTACCTTTCCAGTGCCAGTGCCCATGTTAACATTTGCCACAGAGCTTACAAATCTTGGATCTTTCTATGGGAAAATACTCGGTGCCTCAGACACTGACAATTTTTTAATTACAGCCTGTGGCAATCCCAGCTTTACGGAAGGAATTTCATGGGAAACTGGCATTTCTGTCCATCAGTGTACTTAATTTACATTTTTAAAATATTTTGATTGTGGTTAAATAACTGGTAATCAAGTGCAGGTGGTAGATTTTGAGTATGATCTTCATTACTTTTGGCAGGAAAAGAAAAAGCTATCTTTATGAATAAATACTTATTCTTTCCAGAACTTAAATGCTGAGATTCCTTCTTTGTGGGAAAGAGTTTCTTTTTCCAGCCCATGGTTCAGATCTATGAATTGCCCTTTTTGGGACATACATACTAAATACACTTTTAATCTCACAATATGCCCAGGTGTTCATTTTCTTTTTTCTTTCAGATCCAGAGCTGTAAGTAATTCTGGACTCATTCCATCCACCTGGTTGAGTGCTTTTTTCTATTCTTGATTTCTATTTTTCTCCTTCTTTTTCCCCATCTCCCTCGTGTTTCATTTCCTCAGCTTTTCTGCCAGAGCAGCTTTTTATTTGAATCACCTCCGGGAATGGAGTGGACATAATGAATTGGGTATTTTATACGGGCGGCGCCAAGGAGTCAGGTGTGGTGAGAGCGGTTGTTGGGCAGCGCTGATGGGAAGCTCCGAGCCCGTGCCGGCACAGGGCACAGGGCAGCTGCCTGGCACTGCCATCCTGCCACAGGGTGGGAACCTCTGACTTTCTGCAGTTGTTTCTGGTCCATGAAGCAAGCATGGGCCTGTCATGACCTCCCTGCAGTGTGGTTGGGGAATATTTGTGGGAGCAGAAATATAACTGCCGCAGAGATCTGTGCTCCTGCATCCTTGTTAATCAAGATTGCTTATGAAACATTTATTTGTCAGGGTTGAATGTTTAGCTAAATATAGGAATAAATTTTTTGCAGTGTGAAGATGAACGTCAAGGATCTTGGCACAAGGTAATGTCAGTGAAATGCAGATGCAATGAGTGTCTCTTGTCAAACTATTATCCTCCCCATGACCTAAGGAGGTGCCGGATGGTAGTGATTAATTTCTGTTTGCTTGTTTATTTGTTTGTTCTGTCCCAGGTAATTGCTACCTGTATTGCTGTTCCATCTCAGCTTCAGGCATGGAGCAGGATTCCCCAAGAATCCTAAACAATGATACACATTTGCAAGACATGATCTAGTTTCTGGCACTGGGACAGAGAAGGCAAGAAAAAGTCTTGCCCTGATCTCATTTGTCTAAGCTGCTGTTGTAAAATTTCATGAAGTTAATCCTTGTTCCAGTCTTGGATATTGATGTTTTTCCACTTGATATCCAACTGAAATGCGTTTTGTGGCAACCGGAGATATTTTGTCCATTCAGCATTGGTCATAGTAATCTTCAACTTTTTTTTATTTTAATTTTTTTTTTCAGCTTAACTTCTTATCCTTTTATTTCGTAACCCTCTTTTATTTTTTACTTTGTACAACTAATTCTATTATCCTTTAGTCATTGTTTAAATTTCTTAAATATTTTCTGACTTTTGCTCCCCTATTCAGGGTCTGGGCTGTTTTAAATTTGTCTGCTGCTGTATCTGTGTTAATGCATTGTCTGAGCCTGGACACAGGAATGTGACTGAGGTCTCACAAAGGCTGAATAAACAGAGCAATTATCTCCCATTTCTTATGTGTACCATTTCTCTTCCTAAAACTCAAGATTTTGGGGTTTTTTGTAGCAGCATAACTTGTTGATTCATGTTTGTATTGTGAATTGCCACAACCCTCAGATTCTCATTTCTGGTTTTGGTATTTGTGCATCAGTGTTTGCTTCCAAAGTGTATTATTTAGCTTGTTAGTTAGCTCTTCT
Organism: Hirundo rustica; assembly: GCF_015227805.2. Taxonomy (NCBI): domain Eukaryota; kingdom Metazoa; phylum Chordata; class Aves; order Passeriformes; family Hirundinidae; genus Hirundo; species Hirundo rustica. The sequence goes on from NC_053450.1 coordinate 13,709,005, forward strand.
GAGTGTACTAAGTTTGTTGGATTTGAGAGTAGCTCATATTTCCCATGTGGAGACGTTTTTTCCTCTTTATCCCTGCTCTTTCTTCTGTTGCTATGTGAAAGACAACACACAGAGACAACAAAGAAACTGATATTCAGAAGAAACTGGGAGGTTTAGCATCTGCAAAATAAACGGTAAAAAAAGAGCAAAATATTTTTCCTTCTTAGTTCTGATAATTTTAACTGCATCTTTATGAACAGTAGGAGAAACAGATATCTAATGTGCAATTTTAATGAAATAAAAGGTAAACTGAGAGAGCAAATTCTGAAAAAAAAGAAAGTAAAAAATATACCACAACAAAATGGAAGGAACTACTGAATATATTACTTAGTATTTCTAGGGATGATGTTATGATTTAGCCAGCTAGAAAAGGCCATAGCAGCTTTTGGAAATATGATGGATAGTGGAATAATTCATGGTTTACTTTCATTTTTCAATTCAAATATGTTTGCACATGAATTACTGTTTGTCCTGGGTATATTAAAACATCATCTTACTAGACAAATAGATCAATGCATTCAATGTTAATCATGTCTTCAAATTTATTTTAGCTGAGAGTCATGAAGCTGAAGTCTTCTAAACCTATGCATTTCTCAGTAATTTTGACTTTAATTTAGCCAGGAAATGGGGATTTAAGGTAGATTGCTAACACCATTTTGTTGGGAAGGGGAAAAAAATGGGGTGGAATGAGCTTATTCCAGTAAAAACACTTTGAAATTCACCAAATGGACAGTGAGTATTCAGTTTGTACTGTCTGTTATCACACTGTCAGTGTTATTGGCCAATATATGCTCTTCAAATGTCCTGTACTGTAAATAAAGACCTTTTACTGAGGAAATTCTAGGGGAGAATAGCTCGGACTCTCATGCCTAAGTAAATGCTTTGCTTTCATCCCAAATTTGTAATAAGAACATTTGTGCTGCTTGTCGCTGCTGCTCTCAAACCACTGAACTCTCTTCTCAAAATACAAATTTCACATGGCCAGCAGGTGAGGTGGAGTGCATGTTCTGTGAATGCTCACTTTGCTGAGTCCCATCAGGAGGGATCTTGTTTTCTGGAACAGAATGCACCCGGTGCCTCCTGTTGCCAGGGCAGGAGACCTTGAGTTTGGCCTGTTACTTACCTATGTCTTGATTCCTTTTTCTCTGCCTTCTGAGGCAGTGGGATAAGCCCAAGGATCAGGAATATGTAAGAGGATACACAGCGACAGACCACTGTTGGTGGATGGTGGAGTCCTTTATGGGCTTTGCTGGATGTGGTGTGTGGTACAAAAGGTGAGACTGTCTTGCCTCAGAACAGAGGGGATGGGGCAGGAGCCAGCTGTTGGGTACCTTAGTTCCTGTTATCTCAAACCAGTCTTTCCCTTTTCATGCTGATGCTGGAGGCTACCAAATGAATCTTTTTGACCCATGGCTACTATGGCCACTCATCCTTTCGTTAGCCTTTGTCCTTTCCTTTTGCACCAAGGAAACAATTTATGAGTAATCAGGGGTGCAACAACAAGCACTGGGAAGAGAGGTCATCCAAAGTTTGGAGGGTTGCTAATTAGATTTTTTTTTCTTCATTAATTAGTCAAAGCTAATTAGTGTCTGTCTATGCAGAGATTCTGATGCAAACGCAAGAAGAGGGTGGTTAAGTCGGAAACTTTAGAGCACCCGTGTGTTACTTAACAGTGCTAACAGACATTAACCCCCTGTCCTCCTGTCCTTTTCAGTTTTTGGACTTTCTCATGGTGGGTAAAATTTACCTGTTGGCAGACAATGCTGTTGAAATGCTCTGAAGTCAAATAATGTGCCTAAATCACCAGCCAAACCAGACAGGATAGCAATTCCTTCTGTTTACATCTTGAAGACAACTGCATCTGGGGTAAGGAGTGTAAGGCTCACTGGGAGTTTGCTTTGAACACATCCCCTCTCCCCCTGCCCTTTCACCTCCTGGGCTGACCCAGCTGTAAAAAGAGTCAGCCTGGCTGGTGATCCCCAGCCAGCCAGACAGGATGCATAGTTCCTCTGGCTCTTCGTTGTATTCTGGTGGCTGCCAGGCTCAGGGACGCTTTTTGCTAGACTGCTAGTGCAGAAGAGAGGTGTTATACTCCCACTGCCAGTCCCCATGCTTATTTTGGGTGGATGTGGACAGAAAATGAATTGTTTTCCAGGCACTCCTGTTCCATAGAGCAAGGCTCTGATATTGTTTATCAGTGTAAAAGGAAATGAGGATTTATAGCATTACCTGTTAACATTACAAGGAAAAAGATTGCTGGAATTTTAACTACACTGTTGGGATTTTTTTTTTTTCTGTTTTTAATTATATATTAGTATGCAAATAGTCCAAAATCACTTTGGGTGCTGTTGTAAACTGCAATACATGGGAAGAACTCCCCAGGATAGCTGAAGTGATGAAAGCAGCATGTCGAAAGTGCTTCGTAACTTCTAAGTGAGGAGGAGAAGGGGAAGAAGGCAAAAGATTGAGCTTGTTCACAACCTGGAGGTCTTATGACACAGCAGATGTCCTCTGTGTTTGATTGCCTGGGCCCTTGGAGAGTGCAGCTCAGTGTGGTCGGCATCAGTCTGTCATGCCACTGCTGCCTGTCGGGGGAAATGTGTGCACTCGGAGTCCAGCTATGGTTTGTAGTTAACCAGTGAGGATCCTGACGTCCTTCATGGGGAGCAATTGTAAATATTTCCATCCCACACTGATTAACCTCCAGGTATCCAATGAGAGACATGCTATCCAAAGCACAAAGTAACACTGTGCTGCTCTGTGAATCAGCAGTACAGTGTGATCTGATGTACTAAATATTTGGGCCAGAAACTCCCAGCTCAGAATCCCTACGCAGACCTCTGTGTGTTACTACACATCTGCTGTGAACGTTGTGTGTGTGACTTGACCGAAATCTCCAGAAATTATCTTTGTTTACCTTAGTGAAGCTGAGATCAGTCAGATGTCTTGTCTGACCTCTTTGTTTAGCACACAGATATAACAACCCTCTCTTCTCTTCCAAGATTAATTATTGATCACAAAGAGCTTTTTTGCAACACACAGAGCATTATATAATTACTATTACTTTCATATACTTTTTCCTTCTTCTTACTCTTGTCTTGTGGACAGTGGTTGTCGCAGAGGTTGTCAGGAAGGTGGCTGTCTACAGCTGTCAGCCAAGACAAACTATTTTAGTTACTTTTGTTTTCATTTCACATTCAAATCACAGTTTTAGCCATGCTGAGGTTGGCTTCTCAGAACTTGGAGATAGCTTCTGCTGAACTCAGTGGAGACCTCATCCCTTTTCTTTCAGAGTCCTTCTTTGTTTCCCTCCCCACTAATGCTACTAAGGAGCAGATATTATCCTTTTTGATATGCTTAATACAAAAATAAGCTCTGATTCAACACTTGATATTCCTAAAACTTTCCATTGTACTCTTTAATGCCTGGCAGTTACGGTATTGGAATTGTATCTATCTCTGTAAGGCTTTTTTGTTGACAACATCCAATTTTTAATGAGTGTAAAGTTCAGGAACATTAGCCTAAACATCAGACAGTCAGGAATATCAGCCTTTCAAGCCCTCTGCTGCTCTGATTTAATATGTATGATGATCTCTTAGAAGCTTCCTTCAGGTTATTTAATTAATTCAGTGGTGTAGTTTTACGTTGGACATGTACTGACTGAGAGGACGATTGGACTGAATCTCAAATGTTCACCATAGTGTGCCATGCTTAAAATGTATCATGTATAGGAGCTTATAATTCAGGGGTGACAGTCCAGGCAACAGGAGAAGAGGTGGTGGAAGCAGAGGCTCAGCCAATTGCACATCATGCCCTTGGCGCTGGAGTTCCCCCTTTCTTGTGTTCTGCTTGCATATTGGGCTGGGACTAGAAGGGTAGGTGCTAATCTCTGAGTCCAGTATAAGTATGGAGTGGTGTTCCCTTTGAAGTCAGCACTGTCTCCTCTACATTTGCATCTGTGCAACTGAGATTCAGATCTGGTACAACGTAACAGGAGCTTTTTTTGCCCCCTTTTTTTGTTGTTGTTGTTTGTTGTTGCTGAAGTGCTGCTACTTAGCATGTTAGGTTTCACTGATACCTAAATCAACACGGAAATTTCCACTATGGGCTGAAGCTAGTGTAGTTAAGTTAAATATCTCTGAATTATCCTGAGTTTTTCTGTTTACAAGGCATTTTTCTAAAAACATAAGAAATCTCCAGTCACCTCTCGGAGAAGTTTTAATATAGTTGCTTTGTAATATGCTGCCAAGCTTCTTCAACCCTCCTCTTACCCCAGTGCTTCCTAGATCTTAAAAGAAGGTTGAGAGCTCCTGATATCTATTGAAATAGTTACTGGTATAATTTTAAAGTAAGGGCTTTTCTTCACATGTGTGCTTTGCCTTTCTGTCCCAATGAACTCTGAGCACTCAGTCTGCCATGCTGAGTGGTGAGGTCTGTTGGAGAGGCTGCTCTGCCCTGGCTGGCCTGGCTGCTTTCTGCATTTAGTAAAGCTGTTGCTAATAGCTGATTAAATGGATAAGATCACTTGGGCAGTCTAATCCCAATAGCCTTATCTTACTGAGCACAGTTTGCAATTATAACGAAACATGCTCCAGTGTAAATGCTTAAGCACGTTACACGTTAAGCCACTCAGATGCTTTGCCTTAAGTGGGAGTCCTCATGGGGTTGGAGTAGACATGGCAACTGCATCCCTTGCCCCACTCCCTGAACATCCCCTGTGGGTAGGGCAGCCACTTAACCCAGAGAAGAAGCCAACAGCTTTGAAGGTTATGTGCCCTGATCAAGTGAGGTATACGGACCCTGCCAGGAAGGATGGGCAGCTTGCTTCTCTTGTGCCAGTCTGGATATTTTCTGTACCAAAGCAGCACTGCTGTAGTTTCACCCCAAGGAAGAAGTTACACAGGTGGGGAAGGAAGGCCTGATGGGTGTCTTGAGAGCAAACATGGAGCTGCAGAGCACCACTCCCTGTTTTAAATACAGTTCTTGCCCTTGGCAGGGACTGCTGTGGGCTCTGCATCCTCCTCCACCATCAGCATCACTTGATTGCCTAGGATGGTTCATAGCTTGGACAAAAAGGAAAATTACTCCCTTTGGCTGCATAAGTCTAGACAGGAGCAGAAGCATTTCAGGCATGTTCTGTTATGTTTTGGTTTGTTGGTGGTTTTGTTGTTTTTTGGGGTTTTTTTTGGTTTTTTTTTCACAGAGGACTATAAGATGAGGCTGCATTCTTTGGCATAAAATTAACGTTAGATTGGTCTAGCTAAGCAGAGCAGGACGTGAATTCCTGGCTGCAGTTAACTGTGAGAGCCTGGGAGTCGCTTTGTAAGGCTTGTGGTTTCACGCTCCTGCAGCCCCACGTGCCTTTCAATTTTTTAGATTGTGGGGTTTAGGTGTTTGTTCTTTTCATAGAACTTCTTGTGTGTTCCAGAGCTGTGTTCTGTTTTGGGGTTTTTTACCCATTTTTTGGGTGTTTGTTTAATGATTGCATGCCAAACTGTAATACAGAAGACTTAAAAGCACTTCACACCCAACGTTCCTGAAAAGTAGACACTTTGGGCTGGAACACCATAAAGTAACAGGGCAGAAAAAAGGCCCTACTAGTTTATAGTATCATAGTCCAAAACCAAGGACCCTCAAATAAATGCTCACCATCCCAGTATGGAAGGATGTCATGCTTTTAAACATTTGTTTAACTGAGACTTCCAGAGTATATTGTCTATTCAAAATAGAGGATAAACTGTTGGGAAGGTCTCTACCATAATATTTGGAGAATCCAACAGTCGCAGCTGGAAACTACTGGTTTCTATTTCTCAAGCTGAAGAGGATTCTCTGGGAGGTTCCTGGTAGTGGCTCAGGCTTTCTGGCCAGAGGACGATAGCACCTGTAGGCTTTAACCATCAGTTTGAACCACAGGCTGCAATACTTGCACCAGACAGCAGCTCCCAAGTGCTGTTTCAGCAGATGTAATGAAGGGGAACAGAAGCCAAGCTGGAGGCAGGCAGGACCAGCAGCATCAGTTATAAGGCACAAAGTTTAGCATCTGAAATTTCCTGTTTTCCTCCTCCTGCTTCTGTCCCTTCACCATGGGTCATGGGTGCGTAAGTGGCCTTTGTGCTTATTATCCCTCTTAATCTTTCACAGTGCAGATCTCCTTCTGTGCTGGAAGTGCCTTGCCTTCTTATTTGAAAAGCAAATAAGGGTGAAATAATGGAGAACCTTTTTTAAATTATGAAAAGAAAGAAGCTGGGGCTTGTGTGAATGAGAGAAATGACAATGCAGCCTGCCTTGCGCTGTTTATACAACCTGGGTTTAGATCTAAACACTACCCGAGAAGTGTCAGTGACCATAAATGGGGAGGGCTTATGCACAGCTGGTTTTATGGGTAGGTTAAAGCAGAGATCACTGGAGCAAGACTCATAATCCTCGAAGAATTGAATGACTAGCAGCTGCTTAAGGCGTTATTCCTATTCATAATGTCTGTGCAAGTGCACTTGAAGCTGGTTACTCTTTTTGGAGACACGAGGCAGAAAATGCGTAAACAACTAAGCTAGGGAGAAAACCAGGGAGCTTGTTCCTACTCTGCTGTTCTAAGTTCAAATCTGATTGCTGTAAAACCAAGTAAGTTTAATTCATGCCAGGCACCTTCTTCTCTCATAAAGCCAGAGTTGGGAGCCAGCCCCACTCAGTATGTGTCTACTCAAAGGCCAGGTCAAATGCTTAGGAGAAATGAACACCCAGTCTTCTGGCGACTGAATGCACATTTTTCTGAATACTTGACAGTGCTAAGGATTTTAATTATCACCAGGTAGGAAGAGCTGTGCTCCGGAGGCACAGAGTCACTGCAGGGCCAGCTTCAGGCACAGGTCAGGCTGCTGGGACGGCAGAGCACACCCCTTCCCATAGAAATCTGGGATGGGGAATAGCGCTTGGGGGAAGGTCCTGCCTGCCTGGGGAGGACATGAGAGCGGGCATGGTGCAGAGATGTCCTGAGTTAGACAGAACATCTCTGCCTGCTAGTACTGTTGCAGCATTCCTGCTGTTCTCCCTGATGCTACAGAAAGGTCAATGCTTTCTTCTAATGTGTCTTCTATTAAATAGTGTGGGTTTTTTAAAGACTATTAAATATGGAAAGGAGAAAAGCATATTTATGTGGACCCTGGATTAAAAATAAAGGTAAATGGGATATTTAAAGACTCATGAAAAGCATTGAAGAGTTTGAAATTGCAGTAGTTCTGTTGGTGTGGAAATGCAGGCATTTGTGCATATATGTAGATAATTTTCACATGGATTTGTGCATGTCCTTCTTGTGCAGTGTTAGTAGTATTCATATTGAAGAGAACATCCTATAAATTACTGTAATCAATCAGTTTCTTTCCCTGTAATAATAAAATCTTTGCATTAGCTTTCCATATGTCTACGTTTCTAACAGAGAAGCTGAATGCAGTTTAGCCAAATTAAAAAATAAGTTTTGCTTAAGAATGAGGAACTGATGGAGGGCTCAACTCTTTTCTTGCTGGGGGTGATGTAAATCATGAGTAAGTTTATTGGAGTTGATTACATTATAGTCGCGCAAGGAAACTCTATAATGAGATGTGAGTCAGGCTCAGAAAGTCCCATGCAGAGATGCCAAATGGCAGCACGGGATCATCAGAAAATCCCACAGAGCAACTTGAAAGTTAATTATTAGGGACATTTTCTCTTCTGGAGCAAAGTCTGTTGTTTGTTGAAGCAGGTTATGAACCTGCACAAATCCTGCTATGATTATTTGGCCAAGATCACACCACATAGTGAAAAAAAAGTGTTTCCTTTCTCCCATTTACGTGAGATCCTATTTTATGTCTTGTGTTTCCCTTGTGTTTTCCATCTGGCAGCTTCCACTCTGTCTCTCTTTTCAGAGAAGGATGAGGGTGAAAAAGGGAGGTTTTTCCCTGGAGATATCAAGGTGTAGCAGAAAGAGTCCTTTCTGCTAGCAAGTAGATTAGCATTTTAGCCCATAAGCACCTTCACTGAACACCATTAGAGTATGTAGCATATTTGAGCTGCTGCACATGGGAACATCTTTATGTCACATCTTTTTGGCTCACATCTTTATGTCAGTTCCTACCAAAAGGACCAGAAGAGACTGATACCATCTTATCTGACATCAGCAGTAGCTTCAGCCATCAGCCAGGGAGGATTTCCTGTTACAGAACGAAGGGATGTTTCAGTTGAACCTCACTGATGCTATTTCTAATCCTAAACTAATTAATAAGCAAAATTATACCCTGGAGAGACATTCTGATATATTCTTCATTAATTCACACTTCCTGATGAGTAAGAAATCATTGTGGTTAAAATTGATAGGAGGAAACTCTTGCAAGGACTGCAGGATGCTCATGTGGTGGAGGTTGTAGGTGTCCTTCAGCTTATGTATTGGGTAATGCTAGAAGAGTGGGAAGGACAAAGAAAAGATCATTAAGGGACAGTGCTATCCCAAAAAGGAAACAAGATTATGGAGGAGAATCAAACATGACTGCTGTATGCAAGAGCCTGTTTCAGGGCTTCCTACAGGAGACTGGGCATTCAGAGTTTAGTGAGTACAGGAAGGATCACTGTCACCAGAGTAAGAACACGTTTTTCTGCAGGTGGAAGCTGTGGTTGCAAGAACATGTCTGTGGAAATCTTCTGGAACAGGGAAATAAAAAGTTTCTGTAGGGGAATAGTGAACAAGTCCAAGATGTTTCACCAGCCAAGGTATCTGAGAGCCAAGGAAATGTGGACATACATCCTGGAGGGAATGGAGTACGGTGGTGCTGAGACTCAGACTTAAAAGCACAGAGAAAAACTGTTGGGGAAAGCGATGCCTGGTAGACCAAAACCCCCCAAAGGGGGCTGAAACAGAGGGATACTTCTGTCATGAGCTGCTCTCTCTGGTATGCACTGAAATGTTACTCTGCCCCATTTCTTCCTTTTCAATGTCAAAGAATGCATGCTCTTTCCTCCCTGCAGCTTCTCTGGGGAATGGGAACTTTGGGAGCTTTCTTCTTGGCTTGATAACTAACATCCTTTGCGGTCCAGAAGGAACCTCCCTGGACTGTGAGAGCAGCTCCACACGTCCAGCCAGATGCAATGCTGTGCATGAGCATCTGACCCAAGGGAAAGCAGTGGGGAGCCAAGTTCTTGGGAATGAGGCGTGGAAAGCTGAGTCACCAGATAAGCCTACCCCTGAGCTTTGCTCCTTTTGCTAAAAAGTGGGGATAAGGCTGTTCCAAGCACAATAATTGTACTCCCTGTGTCTCTGATGTTGAAATCAGGCTGGAGAAGAGCTGTGAATGAATTGTATGTTAGGGAAGGAAGGGTAAAATGAGCTGTTACAGGGAGGAGGTGAGAGCAGCCCTGCCCCAGCATATGCAGCCTCCCTGGGCAAGCCCTGCCTGAGCATTGGGAAGGACCCAGGGGCTGGGGCTGGGAGAGGAGCTGGGCTGTTGCATGGCTTGTCTGGTGCCAGGTTTACTGCTTGTGTTAGAAAGTAGTATAGCCTCTTAGAAAAATGAGACTAGAGGAGGGAACAGTTATTAAAAGTGTCATTAATACCTAAAAAGATTTTTCATAAAATTTTGCTCCAAAGAAAATAAAAATAAATCTCTGTATCGTATGAGTGGAGTCACCAAGGAAAACATTCACAGGTCTTGGAACAACTAACGCCTGCATCGTGCTGGGTGCAGTGTCCTTGGAGCTGTCTCTGGGAGAGACGAATATTTTTCAGAGGGGGTAAGAAGGTTGCTCTCTGACATGCTGAATGTTTTTCAAGTAAAAAAAGTCACGCAATTCCCATGAACTTGTAAACTAGCCGTTCATAGTTTTGGCATTACCTATTTAAAAGCAATCTGAGCCATCTCTGGCTGTGGATACTGTAGTCATCACAGAGTGACTTCAGAAATGTGAGTCAGATCATGACACCGGCTTCCTGCTTGCTGAGTAATCAGTCGGACTTTTGGTATGTGCTGCTTTGCTAGCACACTCGGCCCATTCCCACTTTGCCACGTGTTTTATCCGAGATTTTTTTATTTAATTTCTTTCTTGTGTTTGTTTGTGGGTTGATTTGTTCAGCAGTTGACTTGAGCCAAGCACACCAAACCATGTTGCATCTGAGGGTGGATTTTATTAACTTTTCTTTTGGAATTATTACTAGTGTTGGTGAGGGCCCTGCAGGGGATGGGGCTGAGAAGCCTCTGCTTTGTGCTTTTGTGCCAGGGTATCTGCTTGCTCAGGCTTTACATGAGCAGGCAGCAGTGAGAATCAAGGAGGGAGACGGGGAAGTATGGGTCAGTCAGAATCAGGGAGGTTTAGGGAGATGCTGTTTGAATTGACTCCCTGCCAGGTGTACACAATGCTTCATGGATCTGGGCTGAGGCTGATGTTTTAATGGTTTGATTAGTTTAGGAGGAATACTTCTGCTGTGTGTCTTCGATTATGTTAAGTACTGTATGGAGTTGTTATAGCAGGATGAGCTTAGATTGCCTTTCTGTATACAGTACAGTCTGCGCTGTCTATTCAGGATCCTACCAGTAAGCTGCTGGAATCCTCTTAAGTAAGGAGCTGTTAAATTAATAAAGCTGTTAATCACATGGGGGGTAAAAAAGAGATAGAGAGGAGGATAAAAATCTTATGTAGAAATGCCAAATCATAGCTCGAAGGTTTCCGCATGGGATGGTCTTGCAGTTCTGGGTAGAACAGTTCTTGCGTTAGAGAGCTGATTTCATATGGTGATTTTTACACAGCTTTTTTCTTAGATATTCTTTGTGTCGGAGTTTGCTCCTAATCAAATGTAACACGTAGATTGCACTGTTAAATGTTAATCCCAACAGAACCCCGTTATATTCAATGAAACCTTGTTATTATTATCCTCTGCATGCAGGCAAGAGTTGCAGACAGGGAAGTGAATAGCTAAAGCCCTTCTGCAGAGTTGCCATCAGTTCCAGTTCAGGACTAACAACCTGTATTCAGACCATGGGACTTCGCTTTCACTCTAAATACAGTTTTAGGACTATACAAAAGGTATTTTAGATGTATTTAAATGTGACAGAATGGGCTTAGGTGTTATTGAAGTCAATGGGATTTAGATAACTTGTCATATATTTTGCTTTGCATCCATTACTCATCAGAGTTGCAAGAAAGAAAAGGCTCTGAAATGGAGTGTGATAAATAATTTACATAGAAAATAATTGAAAATTTACTTTCTCTGCATGATTAGCTATATACAGCTGTTACTCAGTGCAGTGACCTGGGTTTGATTGCTCTTTTTTTACCAAACGTGGCTGTAACACAGAGTGCAGCTGTGGTAGACATGGATGTATGTGTGATTGTTCACATCTTGAAATAAACAGGGTCCTTGCCAGGCAGTTTGATGTCAGTGCAGCTTTAGTCTTTGCTGACTTTTTTTGGGGAGGAAGTGATTGCTATGGCTCAGGCTTTTAGCACAGGATGCCCTGCCTCAAGTGCATATTTTGACTGAGATCACAGAATCAGAATGGTTTGGGTTGGAAGGGACCTTTAAAGGTCATCTAGTTCCAATTGCCCTGCAAATGAGCAGAGACATCTTCAACTAGATCAGATTGCTCAGAGCCCTATCCAGGCTGACCCTGAACACTTCCATGAGCCTGCTTATGTCTTGGTTTGGAAAGTTCTTGTATGTCAGATGTCCAGCATGACATGCTGGTAAATGAAAGCAATTAAATTTAAGAAGAAGGAGAAAAAAAAAAAAAAGCAGGATTAAAAAAATGCACTTTTATGGAGCATTGGGAGCTGCAAGCAGAGCAGCTGTGCTGACCCATGTGTGGGGGCCAGGCCCATGCAGAGATGTGAGTGGTATGTGTCACCCGGAAACCTACAGGCAATCTTAAGCTATAATCTGCCAGTGTTTTTGCATTTCTCTTTGAAGTCAGGGGAACTGTGTTCCTCTAACATGACCTTTGTATCCTTCTTTGGATCTTATTGTATGGACTGGAGGCCAGCATGTCATTAACAAAGGGGCAGAAAAGCAGAGCCGTCTGGGCTTTTTTGTTGTTTTAAGACCTCTTCTGTTACAAACAGGCGTGCCAGCACTTTGCCTGGACAGTCAGGGTGGGAAAGGGAAGCAGCAGTGCTGGCACACCACTGGCTGCCCCCCAGCAGCTGTGTCCCAGCCTCAGCCACACTGCCCACCACGGGGGTGCCTGGCTCTGCCTTTCTTGTCTTGTGCCACCAAACTGCTCCTAACTGCTGTAGCTGAACATCCAGATCCACTCATCTGGGTTGATGGGTTTCAGCTTTTGTCCTGTGAATGGCTAGCAAAGGCACCTGATACCAGTAGCTGATGTTTTTTGGCAGGAAGGGCAGGGTATTTGGCCTCATCTCCACTGAATCCCAGCTCTTGGCCTTCTTTCAGAGAGAGGCACTGAGAGCAGATCCAGTTGACTGAGAAAATCTTTTTTGGATGATGAGCTGTGTTAGAGGGATAAGGCTTTCGAGGAATGGCACTCCCAAGCCTAACTTTAGCACTTTGGCTCCAACTGCCATGCTACATAAGAGATGCGGCAGGATTAGAAAGGTCAGTCAACAGAGGCAACTTCCCTGGCAAACTCAGAGCTTGACAGTGACCCAGAGCTGCTGCCAGTTGTTGCCTTCTGGATGGCTCCAGGCCATTCAGGGCTGTCCTGCTCCATTGCCACCAATGGGGTTGGCAAATCTGATGGCAGCCTCTCAGTGTTGCACAGACAGCCGTGGCCAGACACCACATGTGCTCTTATAGAGCAGTCCCCCTGCTCAGGTGCTGGATGAGCAGCCCTGCCCTGTGCTCTTCCAGACCTTGCATTTCATAGCAGGAGGGCATTAAGAGCATCTCTCATCTCCATCTGATACTTGGCTTGCACTGTATCCAAGCCAAAATAACTCTGAACAACCCACCCCAAGACCAAAAGACCTGTGTTACCTTCTGCAACTGAAGTCAGACAAAAAGCCTTGGAAGGCCCTTAGAGTACTCTGAGTTAAGAGAGATGCTTTTGCATCTCAGGAAGAGCAAGTGATGTTCACTTCAGACCCAGGCAGAAACAATATCTTTAATCTCATGTTGCACTGGATTCTTAATCTCCCTTACATTGCTGTATCTCATTTGCACATATTTTCCTGTGTACGTAGAGATAGGTTTGGGTTTTTTTTTCAAATATTAATCAGCCTGACTGATGTTAGAGATTTGTGCATCTGACAACATGACATCAGTTTTGTGTCAGCCTGGTTGTTTGCAGGCCATTATGGAGCACCTCCTTGAAACAAGTGTTTCACGGGCAAGATTGGGATATTTAGGCATAAGTTTTCCAAGTTGTATTTACTTCAAGATAAATAAGAAGGACATCATTATTTGGCATATTAATACCCTTATGTTGCCATCTTAAATATTGTTAGAAGTTTGTTGAGATCTTTAAATGCAATTTGTATCTGATTGCCCAATACTGTTAAGATTACTATGGAGATAAGTGGAAGTTTGTCTTGCTCTCTCCCCTTCCCTCTGTCCCTCCCTCCCTTACCTGGGATGTTACCGAGAGAGAGAAATTTAGAAGCAGCTGAAATAGTGCTAGATTGATCGTGGCGCAGGACCAGTGATAAATGGCACCCTGTGCTGCTGTTGGGGAGATGCAGGGTACGGAACTGCAGTTCTATTTCCACCAGCATGTAGAAAATCCACCTTTGGTTACAGAGCAAGAAAGGCAGAATCGGGATTTGTTTCTTATTTGTGGAGATCTAGCCTTTTCTTTCTGCTTAGTTTTTTTGTGGTTTTTTTTTTTTTTTTGAAATCCAAAGCAGGCACTGAAGCTGTTTGCTCCTGCCATCAGGGCTGGGCCAGGCTCCAGCAGGGTGGGCACAGGGCAGTGGTTGGAGCAGGACAGTGTGCTGGTGGTGCAGAGCTGCCTCTGGTGGTGTGGCACTGGTGACTGGGACAGTGGGACAAGAAGGTGTGCAGCTCTTACTTGTTTGTGAAGCATCTTCAGTTTAGCAAACAGCTCTGCAGTACCTTCTCATCTGGGAGGCACAAAAGTGTTCTTACGATGACCTTTTTTGTTTTGTTTTTTTCCTCCCAGCAGTTTTTCTTTGAAAGCTATTGTATTCTGGCTGTTGTCAATTTAGGGGTTCATTAAACCATTCCAGACATGTTTGTAGAATATCTGTTCTGAGTGTAATCTACACTGTGCTCCCTGGACCCTTCTTCTCTGTCACAGGAAAATAAGCTTAATAGAGTTAAATGCAAAAATACAATTTCCACTGAACTATGAGAATTGTCTGCATAACCCTCATATGGAAACAGAAAGCACCAATTTGTACGGCTGTGCAGTTAAATACTGGAGTTTAATTTTTTACAAATGTCTGTATTTAAATTTAATATACATGTTAAGCCTTTTCCCTTCTTCCTCAACCTTCCATTTGTAACAGGCATGGAGTCAGTCAGAATTACTTCCTTCCAAAAACAAAGGGGTCTAATTTCTGCTAGGCATGGAAAAGTTTGCTTCCCTAAACAGGATTTACCCACTCACCCTCCCCAGCTGCTATGGGCCAGTGTGTCCCAGGCTGCACAGAGCTGTGCCCCGGGCTGCCCTTGCAGTGCTCCCTGGGACTTGCCAGCAGGGCTTGTCGGCAGCACCTCTTCCTGCCCACTCATTTTTGTAGTACTTCATCTCTTCATGTTATTTTGGGAATGATGGGTGGAAGAAGAACACCTTCTCCATCTTCTTCATGGTGTCTCCTTGCATCCATGCATGTTTTAAAAGCACAATAAATGTGTTCTGGCCCAGATTCTGTTGCTGGGCTCTCTGCCTGGGGCAGTTTCAATTGTTTCAAGTGCTGGAGCATCTGTCAGGCGATGTGGGTTGTCTGCTGACGGGGTCTCTGGGTGTGTCTTGCTGGGGACCAGGCGTTGGGAGGGGAGCAGTGCCCTCATCCATCTCATCAGCCTGTGCAGCGCCTGTGCTCCCGCCTGCATTCACGGGCAGCCTCTCCGTTGCCCGGTTCTGGGTTTGCTTCTGTAGCACATTGCTTCCAGAATGAAATTACTCTTTCTCATGGGGAAAGTAAGTCTCCTCAGCTTTATAGGCAAATTAGTCTCAAGGTGTTGAGGAGGACTTACAGGGCAGTAGCCTTGTAGATGACACTGGAGACAAATATGAACACCAGTTCATCAGTGTTTTTTTTAGTTTTCTTTTGTGTGCCACTCATTTATTTAACTAGCTTATTCCCTTAATTAAAGTAAAAATAAGAAATAAAACATTAAAAAATCGTGCATCATCATACTTCATTAATAATCTCAAGAATGTTTCTACCACTGTATCTTTTAACCTGTATTTATTTTAAAAAGAATATTGAAGAGGATGCATCTTATGTTACCTTCTGTTATCATGTTTTCTGTTACCTTTTTGCTCTCCTTTATATGTTTGAATGATTCCCTTGAAACTGTATGATTGGCACACATAGATATTTATGTGCCTAACCATCTGCAGATGAAGTAATCAGTGGGAATTAATGCTGAAATTCATGTTGATGTAGTGCAGGAAAAAGAAGGCAGGATAGGAATAATCCTTTCAGAAAAGCCATGAAATGTAAAAAAGGCCCAGGTTGCGGCATCTGAATAACAGAGCTGTACAGTGGAGAAATGACAGTGACATCGAACCTGTCAGTAAGTGCTTCACAGCCTTTCCTCTGTCATTGCAAACCCTTTGAGCTCCGTTCTTCTGGTTGATGTGATGCCAGCTGG
This sequence comes from Hirundo rustica, assembly GCF_015227805.2. Taxonomy (NCBI): domain Eukaryota; kingdom Metazoa; phylum Chordata; class Aves; order Passeriformes; family Hirundinidae; genus Hirundo; species Hirundo rustica. The sequence goes on from NC_053450.1 coordinate 13,724,801, forward strand.
ACCCCATGATGTGTTTTACAGCCTTGTAATTCTCTTCCCCAGCATATATTCTCTGTACATTGGTGCTCTGTGACCCTGCTGCCCGGCCTGCTGAAGACAAATACCTATCCATTGCCCATGTCCTGTCTGTGTAGCACTTATCTTAGGAACGACCCCCTCTTAATTTTTCTTGTTGCTTGTATTGCTGTGCCTCAGGACAACTGAACCTGTCCATAGAGGCAGCAGTGCTTTATCTGCATGAATTGAAATCCTGAATAAAAGGTAGTGTCTCAACAGCTCTCATTATTTATCTATCTTTATGTTTGTCTTATAGAACAAATAAAAGTGCATTGGGCAGTATGTGATGTGGAACAGCTGAGGAGCCTGGCTTGGCTTTCTCCAGCTGGTATCCAGACTGGCTTCAAAGCTTTCTGTCCTCTTTATCATGTTCACAAATAAGTCTTGGAGTGGGGATGGAGGCAGCAGCTGCATCAGTAGGTACTGAGGCAGTCCCCAGCTAAGTTCTGTGGCTGAGTTGACTGCAGGTGTCTATGGTTTTTGTGCGTCATACAGTGGAAGATCACCCAGGGAGGTGCCGGTACTGACTGTGTCTGAATATATGCAGCTTTGGTTAGCTACCAGTTACTCCTTGGCTGCTCATCTCCAAGCCCAAATGTTCAACTGAGCACAGCAACTTTGTGCACCATCGACTTTTAAGGCAGTAGGGTCACAAACAGGGGCATGCAATTTTTACTAGGTCATGAGAGGTGGTTATTGTACTGTTCCTGGGTTATAACATCTTCATACAAGATGCTTGTGGTAGTGGAGGTTCAATTTAGGGGTGACTGATTTACAAGATTGCGCCAGTGATATATGCATCAATCTATGCAAAGGCTGCTCAAAATGGATGCATGGGGAGTACTTCTCTATGCATAAATGTACTACGTATTATAAATACATAATGCTTATGTAGACCAGTTTATGCCTTCCAGTAGTATGTGGAAGGAGCAGGTAATGGAGAGGTACCTGCCTCCACTCAAACGTGGAGCGTAGCACTGGAGGTGCCAATATCTCAAGGATCAGAAGGGACTTCTTAAGTGCATTCATTATACATAAATCTCATATGTGTGTTCAAAGATAAATATGTAAATGAGGACTGGAAGATTGAGTTTTGTATTCCATGTGTGTAAGTGCCTGCTCATGCACTTGGAATTATACTGTTGGCTGTAGGTTGCAAGTATAGCAAAACCATATGGCTTAAAAAATAACTTCAGCTCTGTGCTGTGAAATGGAAGAGAAATGCAGTGTAATGTGCGGAGCTGCAGTCACTGCTTTTACCTCTGGGATTTTGACACATCCATTAACAAGGAGACCTTGGTGGTGCAGTTGTTTTCAATCACTGTCAGTCTCATGGAAAATTCAGAGGAAAAAAATGCACAAGTGACTGGTGATATTGTTTAAGCGATAGTGCTGGAACTCATTCGTTTAATTTGAGTTATATATATGACCGTATAAATAAGAGTGTATATGTGTACACAGTAGTCTCATATGTATGATTAAATGTTTGTATTCCATTCCATTCCAAAATGGTAGGTTGTGTTACAGCATAAAGGACCTTAAAATTAGGGAAAATTTTAACTTGTATGTGAACCTGCTTTATTTCTTGTTGCTTATTAGTAAAATGACACAATTGGTAAGAAATAGGTTATCCATCCAGCAGCATGTAGAAAGGCATTGCTTAACTTAGAAAACCAAAGTGGAATGTAATGCAGCATCCAGCTAACTGATGACTTGAAGACTGGGTAAGCATTATACCCAAAGTGGGGCCGCAGGTGACTTGGGGTCAGTAACTTGGTTTTAGATGGAGAAGGATTTTATTGGCTGCAAGATTATCTGGGAACCTGAGAATACGTAATGCTATATGCATAAGGAAAACTCAACAATAGATATGCAAAAATAATAAAAGAGATTGAAGTAAGTAAGATAGAGATGAATCTCAGGAGCAAAATCCAGATGTGGATTTCATAGAAGATACTTTTTTAATGAAGAAATTTGAGAAATATTTTCCCTTTCTCCTTCCAGCTGGCTCTTGCTTGGGCCCCTCTCTAATATAAGCCACATAAGAGAAATGCCAGTCATAATCTAATATTGCACTTGGTGAATATGAGGATGAAAATCAATGAAGAAGCAATGGGGAAAAGAGAAAAAGAGACTGTAAGGAGAACCAGTCTCCAGACCTGGCCTCTTTTTCATGGGTTTATCCATTCTGGGAAAGAGGATATACAATATTTTCAGTCATGTTTTCCACAGTTATTCATTTGCAGCTTTTGTTTTTAGCCTGGTTCTCAGGTCTCTGATATTCTTCTTTCTTCTTATTTGTGGTGTGAGTCTGATATCCACCATCATCGCCAATAACCTGAAAACAAATTGCTTTCATAAACTGGGTAAGTTAAACCTCTGACTGTCCATAGCCTCCACTGCCATTAATGGCCTTTTTGTTCATGCCCCCAGACGCCAGTCTTAAAAAATCCTTGTGCCTAGACATGACTCAGAGGATAGATGTTCAAGCATGAATGACAAATCGGTTTATCGCAAATATATGAAAAAGAAATGAGGTGCGACGATGTCAAAGTTAGATAGGCTTCTGAAAAGCCAGCGTGACCTTGTGCAATGTGTGTGCCAAGTTGCTAAATTTAACTGGGTACAGTCTTGTTAAGAAAGTGCTAATGCTCCTTTTCCAGGAGGAAAATGGGCCTTTTTGGCTCCCTAGGCACCTGACCTCTTTCGGTGCAAATATTGAATAGCTTGCACATCTTGACCTGCTTCTATTTACAACCCTTCCAGCTGAGCTCAAGGAAATACTGCTGGGAGCAGGGGAGGGAGGAGACCAAAGCATGAACTAAGTAGGAGAAGGACCCACATCTTCTCTTCACTGCTTTATAGAAGTGGTCTCATAGAAGTATAGGAAAGGTTTTTGACCCAGAGTGTTTTGCCTGCAGAGTCTTAAAGGCTGCCCTGTTACCTTGTTGGAAATGAGATCTGCTCTAATGCCAAACAGGAGACAGGAGAGAGCTCACGGCTTTGCTTTTTACAGCTCCCTTTTGGCATTGCAGCTGTTGCAGTGCCCAGCAGGAGTGTGCCATCCCTGGCACACAGCTTAATTTCCAGAGCCATGGAGGCTGACTTGGGTGGGTTGGCACCTGTAGCTTCTGGTGTTTTACTGGCTGTTCACTGTCAGAGTGGCAAAATGTTCTCCCCATCAGGTGAGCAGCAGTACTGGCCTGGCTGCTCCCAACTGCATCCTCTTGGCTACCTCAGTGGTAAAATGCACAGCCAGCCAGGTAGCTTGGAATTGCAGGACTGTCTGGTTCAAGGACTTTTCCTAATTCCCTGTTGTACAATGTGGCCTCACTTGGGCTTTCTCCAGAAACTCAATTGCCCTACATATTTCTGAAGGCACGTCACCTTTACCCTGTCAGCTGGGGCCATGCAAGCTGTTGACAGCAGTGGAAAGATGACTTCATGCATCTTGCAGTCTGTGCTCCCGTCTCTGCTTTCCAGGCTGGGCAGCATTTAAGGTTTTTCTTTCTGTTGGTTCTGATTTTCTTTTTGTTTTGTTTTGTTTCATTTTTGGGATTTTTTTGTTTGTTTTTTGTTTGTTTGGGTTTTTTTGTTTGTTTGTTTGTTTGGGGGGTCTTGTGTGTGTTTTTTTGTTTCATTTTTTTACAGGATGAGTTATCCTGGCTTACACTGCCTTTATGATTCACTGTAATCATCAGGTCCTTCTCTGAAAGGCTGTAATCTAATTAATCACTCCCCACCCCATATAAAGTGTATTAATAAAAACAGGAAAGGTTCATTTCAGAAAATTCTTTGTAAACTATGCATGTGGCACATATGCACGGCAAAGCAGAAACCTTACAGAGTTACAAATCCTAAAGATCTTTACCAAAAAAAAAAAAAAAAAGGTACCCCTGTTTCCATTTTATAGATATGGAAACTAACTCATGGAGAAGGCACCTGACAAGTTTTTCTCCACCCCAAAGGGAGCTGGATGGGCAGAGCTGGAAAGGAGCCTAGGGATCTGTAGCTCCTGTCCTGTCCTGTGCCTAACCTGCCAGCAGGAAATCAGTTCTGTGCTCTGCTTACGTCTTACCTGACCCACTTCTTCACATCATTTCCCTCTTAATTCTTGTCTTTCAAGCACTGTGGTGTGGTGGGATGGGGATTCTCATCGCTACATTCACCAGAAAGATAATGTTATGTCCTAGTGCTTATGTAAGCTGGCCCACTGGCCATTTTTGCTTTGGAGAGTCAGCTCTTTTAAATAGTCCCTGTTGCAATAGCTCACAGAAGGTACAAATCAGCAAAATAGGAAGATAGGTGGTTTGCAGCTACTTTACTGGCTAGAGGTTTGGACCTTGAATCACTCACCACCATTCTGCTTTGCATACAAAATACTTTGTATCAAATTACCTCTATGCATTTTTGTCCTCTTTTTCTATGCCTCCAAGGTCTGACAGTAACAATTACTCTGCTTTCATAAACCTGCTGGACAGCAGTGCAGATGCTTGGTCACATCTTCTATTTATTTGACTTGTTTAGGCTTGCAGTGATAATTGTTTTTTCTCTGAAGCATATGATATAACCCTTGAGGCCAGTGTGAGGTTGCCATGAGCCATGCAACGCAGCAATCACTGGCAAATGCTGATTACCTTTGTGCTCAGATGATTTGAGAGGATGTTGCATGAAGGTGTAAATAGATAATTTTCTTTTAGCTTCTGTTAGCAATGCAACCAAAGGGATTCCTCCTCATTTAGCATTATTCCAATTCAATTTGCAGCAGCCTTGTCAGCCAAGAGCGACCCTGGTGAGATTCTGGTCAAGAGTGACTTTCTAAGTACTACTGGACAAGCAGCCAGCCCTCCCAGGGAAAATGAGTCCTCTTTCTTGTCCATGTTTGTTGCTAGGAGCAGGATTTAGCATTTAGATGGCCTGGTCACAATTCGAAGGCATAAAAAAAGTATAAAATGATTTGTCTGCTTTCTTTCACACTTAATTACAAAAAATCAAAATTAATAGTTCTCTTTGAACAGAGGGGGATTCTTTTCACTTTGCCGTTTTCTTCTCCTTTTTCTACATGTTAAATCAAGACTCCTGGGTCCTGCAATGAAGAAAAGTTAGTAATAGTTGTGAGACTGAGGTGGAAGTCTCTCAAGGAGATTTCTGTTTTCTTTCCAAGAACTGTTACAGTTGTTCGTAAATGGATTATCTTCTTCAGCAGGACAGCCCTGCTGAGTGGGAGGGAGTATTTTCCTTTTCTACGGAGATTTAAGGGACTTTTTAAATTGCCAACGTAGCAGCAAAGTACTTCTTTTTAATTAAATATGGGAAAGATTGGAACCTGAAGAATTTATATGGATGGTTATATGGCATTGTGGGCTTTTTTTCGGCAGGCAAAATTCTACTTTTAGTTTTATCTTCCTTGTTTTGTTGCTGGATTGGTGGTCTTTGCCTGGGAGGTGCCTGCTGGCTGGGCAGAATGGTGGCCATGGATGTCCCTCATCTCATTCCCTCTAACTCTGTGCTAGGTGGGTGTCACCTAGGGACAGCGTCAGGAAAGGAATGACCCAAGCTGGGCAAGTAGGAGGGTTAACCCACATGCACGGCTGGGTTATGGTGATCCTTCTGCCCAGTTTTGCTCTGTGTCAGATCCAGCTGGAAAAAACTCAGTGCTTTGACTAATTGCTATTACTTGATTCCAGTATTTCCCCATCGGGTATTTTAATTAAACTAGATCTAGTTCCATTTTAGCATAAATGCAGACTTCACACCAACTCACATAATTCTGGCTTAGTTTGTAGCCTCCCCCAAGAGCCTGCGCACTGCCACGTTGGAAATTCTATGCTTGCACTGGATAGCTGCTGCTTTGAAAATGAGATAAATATCTTTTTACTGCCTCATAAACATACTAAAATGCAGAAGGACCAAGGTCCTGCATTTGTGCAGATTCAAGTCTGAGCGGGAGCTGGGTTGGGGAAGGAAAGCCAGAGTGTTTTTGCCGGGATAAAGTGAAGGGTGTGACTGGAGAGCCACTCTTGGGCCAAGAGCTGCCCTTTCGAAACTGTGCCCTGCAGTGGGGACATCTCCTCACCTTCCCTTCCCTTCCTTTGCTTGGCTTGGGGTCCACCCAAGTGGTGGCAGAGCAAATCTGGTAGGAGAGAGTCCGTGGGTCACGATTCATCTGGAGGGCAAATTAAAAAGTGCCTTATTTGTAAAAATAAATGCCCACACAAGGCTAATTCTTCATGCATTTGTTACAAAACAATTCACTTCAGTTGTGTTTTAGTTTTCCTACACAGCTTTCAACTTTAAATGAGGTCTTCCTCATTCATACATTCATCCATGTATGGATGCCATGTCCTCCAAGCCAGTTGCTAGATGAGAGCAGGCATCCTCAGCTGTGACTGCCTGAGCAGTCAGTGGGTCAGAGACTGATGCTGGTGTGTTGGGTGGCCTCCCTGAGCTTGGGGTGGCCAGCAGGACTGCCATGACCTGCAAATGCACTCAGCATTCACCAGCACGTTTGGTGAGGGAAGCCCTCACGGTGCAGGAGTTACCAGTCTCATTACTACTCTGGTGCCTGGGAAATAAAGCTTTTGCATTACAAGACTATGGTAAATCACAGTGAGGAATGACAGCATTGTTAGCATGGGCAAAGTTACTGTAATTTATGTATAAATGATTCCTTTGTGTCAAGATAATTCATCTACCTTAAAATGCCTTTTCACATTCTGTAGAGATGCCTGTGATTTACACACCATAGTTCGTGGCATTTTCCTAATTACACATAAACATTTTCAGGGATTTTTTGCTGTTCATGCTTGCAGGTCAGCCCTTAACTGGTAACCCACTTCACCAGGAGGTCCTGGAGGGCATGGGACAGGTTGCCTTCTTCCTCCTCTGCTTTCCTTGTTGGGCTGGGACAGTGGAACAAGCGTGTTCTTTGCCAATGTGGCTTTGCTCAGCAAGTTCACGCAGTATCCCAGGGCCACCGGCCACAAACTGCCCCAGGAGCAAAGGCACCAGGCAAAGCACACGATGTCTCCTGCAATGACAGGCCATGTCATTGGTCTCCATCAGTTCTCAAAGCTTTTTTGGGGATGAATTTTTGCTTATAATTAAGCTTGGTTTTACAAATGGGGGACGTTTCACCGCTTCCCTTTGGTCATATTGTTTGCTTGCCAAGGAACAGTATGGTTGTCAGGTTTAATTCTGCACCCACATGAACTTGTTTAGATTTGTCTGCCTCCTGGTGGCTAATGCCAAGTGTTTGAAGGTACTGTTTCCTGTTTAACTGTGTGAGAGAAGGTGTTTTTTTAATAAAAGGTTTAAAAGGGCTTGGCATTACTGGGTCTACAAATCATTGAAGCATTTCAGTAGCCTTTATTGTGTTTTAGCATAACTGTGTTTTCAACTCATTATTGGCACATTCAGTACCATCTGTGTTTTTTGTGTTAGCAATGTAGTGCTGTGTGACCTTTTACTGACTATAGTCTTTAGCCAGGTGAAACATTCTATCTAGTCTTTGGGGTACAGTTTGAGCTCCTCCTGTGGGATCCACTGGACAGGAAACCCACAACCCTGCTGCCCCAGGTGGGTGGACCTGCAGCACTGATGTTTCTTCCAGGTACTTTGCAGAGAAATAAGTCTCAGACTTTTTGGGTAGACCTGGCATGAAGTGGGTTGGATCACAGGCTTCTCTCTGCACTTCTAGTTCTCTTTCCTGCGGATTTTCTCCTGGCACCCTACATAGGGACCACTGGAATTAGACTTGAAAGGCCATAGCATGAGTGTGCATCGCAGTAGCTCCTGGTGTGGTTGATGATTCTACCTTTGTTACAGAAATTTCCATTCCGAAGAAGAGCCAAGTAGGAAAACAGCTTTTGAGTCCTGAGGCTTTCAATTGCAGAACAGTTTAATGGAAGTGCTGCATTCCTCCAGAAATACATTGCATGTTGCAAACAGCAGTCAAGTTGCATCATAGCCCAGTAAGCTGCGGGCAGGCTCCTCTCCCCCTTATAATGACAGGAAAAAGAGAGGTGATTCAGGTACTGTACTTGCACACTGAAGGTGTAGAGAAAGAGGAGTCCAGACTTACTGTAAACATACACACACACATAAAAATAACTCTAAAAGAGCTGAGGCAGCAGCCTTGGCTTGTCTGATGCCTTTGTTTGGTGGACAAAAGGCATGTTTTCCATTTCCATTAAGCATAATATGATTGAAGTAACAAGAATTGAAATGCCCCCTTCCTTGCTGTGAGACATGCTCCCATCTGTGGCTGCTGTCGTAATGTTGGAGTGTGTTGAGGACCACTGGCAGCGTGTCCTTCACTGCACTATCCAAGCGTGAGCTTAAGGGTGTGCTCTGCCATACCTGACAGAGGAGGTGTGAGAATTTGATAATGGATGTACCATGCAAGCAATATTTGAGCTGTTTTTTCAGTTTGCTTCCGTTCAACTCAGAGCACAGCAGGAGCAAGTGGAAAAAAAACAACTGATGATGAGCTGCAGGCAGGCTGGGCTGGAGGAGAAGCACCCTGCCAGTCTCCTTGGGGAAAAAACAAATGAGTTCATAGACATTGAAAGGTTTTGGAAACTTCACCCTTGGGTTATTTTACGGGGCCAGGCCTTGAAGCTCCAGTAGTAGAACAGGACCTTTTGGTGGGCATACCTTGAGAACGATCTTCAGATGAGGAGCTGTTAGGGGCTTCAGGGCATGGGTCGAAGTATTTTGTGGTGTCTTTGCATGGCAGAGTAGTGTATTACTTTCTGCTGCTATACCTACAAAACCAGTCTTTCTGCAGTCTTCTTTTCCAGTAGGGGACTTTAGCCTTAAATACAGAACTTGGTAATGATTCATCTGCTATTTTCATGCCTGAAAGCAGTTGTTCACTGTATAGTTTAATGTCTGAACCTTTAAAATAGAAGGAATGACTTAGACACTTTATAGGTTTTTTTCTAACTTGAGGCTGAGAGACAGCAAGCAGGGGATTCTACTTGAAGAGAAAAACACATGCACCAAGGGAATTGTGGGTTTGAGGGTTCTTTCCAAGCTCTGCCCCATGCTCCCCTGGCCATGCTTCTTGCTGCAGAAGGACTGCAGGGCTCAGGGAGAGTGAAGGTTGCGGTGTCCTTCAGAAAATCCAGCTTTCCGAAGGTTTGAAATAATGATTTTGCAACTGAGCTGCAAAGTTTTTAAGGGGAATTCTTTGGGGATGGAAACAAATAGCTCACAGCATTTCACAGGATTTAGCAAAAGGCAGTGCTTCAGCATCGGCCAGTGTGCTTATTTGGGTTTTTTTTAATAATGGCATGGGGAATTTCTTATTTTGTCTCATGAGTAAAGTGTGTACAACTGGCTTCTGAATGGAATAGATTCCTTTTAGAAACTGGAACTGATGTTAAACTGTGATTTGATCCACTGATGAATTAATGAAACACTGAAGCACTACAAATTTTAAATAACTCTCCCAGTCCCACAGGAAATTCAGAGCAGACTCAGGACCAGAGCCCACGTCTGTCGCTGTGGGAGCAGACTTCCCCAGAGACTGATGAGGGTATGAAATCCTTGGCAGTTCCTTCTCACCATCTATCTGGGAGAAGCTGCAACTGAAGTGAGCCTTCCTGCAGGGAGTCTGAATATTTTGGTTAATCACTTTTTTTTTCCCACGGTCCATTTAACCCCCCCCAATTCAAATTTTTTTAAATTGTTTAAATTTCCAGTGAGCTAAAAATACGCAGGGTGCGCGTGCCTAGATGCTTCCATAGGTCTCAGCCTACCTTCTCTGGAAATAATGGAGCAAATTCCAAAATGCAGTGCCAAGAGGATCATTTGCAAGGGAATGAATTTGCAGTCAGCTGTAGCATTGCCATGGTAAACAGACATGCTTGTAGGGGTTTAAAATCCTCAAAGGGTCTTGCAGAGCTCTGGAGATACAGAGTAGAAATGAGTTTAAAATTGCAAGCTCACTGCCACATTGGGAGAAGCCTGCTGCAGCAAGACATTGTTTAAAGGCTCTGTTTTCAGCATGCTTCTGAAAATGTGCTCTTGGAAACAGGGATTTGTGCCTAAATGGGAATCCAGACATACAAAACACTTCATTTATTCATGTAAATGTCTGTATAAAAATGCAAATGTAGTACCTATGGCTATTGCCTCCATATTGTGCTACAGTATAGCATATAAAAGGTATACTGATGAGTTTTCAGTGAACAGTTGTGGCTTCTGATGTATAAAGTTACCTTTTAATGTCATTTAAAGAATTAGATATTTGGTTTTGCATCCCAATGGCTCAGCTTCCCTATAACTTTGAAAAAACTTCTGATTTAAAAGAAATCTGAATCTAGAAATCAGCTTTATTTTAAATTTTACTGATCGTTAACTTCACTCTGGGGTATATTTCATAGATAGCTCCAACCTCAGCTTATGCATTTATTTACTTAATTTATGGTTTTGTAATTTTTTTGAAAAGCATGCTTTGATCTTCAGGCAGGTGCAGTGCAGCTGAATCTAAAACACAGAAAATTAAAAGAACAGCTGAGGACTGAAACTCCCTGTACCTGGCAAAAATAGCAGTAGATAGTAACACTGGGCTTGCTGAAGAGTCCACTTAAAATTGGTGATTAATTCCAATTTTTAAACTCTCCTTAATCTGGTATGGTGTCTTGCCATGTTGCAAATATCATTTGATAGTCTCCTGTTAAGAATTGCAAATAAGAATGTTTTGGCGGACACTTTAATTAAATACCAGCTGATTTGGAAAGATGTGGATAATGTTGGTGAGTTGTGCGTGACCTGTGCCAGCGCTAATGCTCTGCTGCCAGTCTTTATCCGTTTTTATGAGGAAGAGTTAAAATGCTGTGCTGCCTGTGCTGCCGTTCTCCCAGCACTGCTTTTGACAAGAACAAGGAGCTTTATCTGTGGTAAGGCCAGACACTGTCTGAGCTGTCTTCCCAGGAGAGCAAGAAACAAAAAATGAGAAGAAGAAATGAAAAAAGAGGAAACTCTGGTATGTGAACTCACACATGGGGACAGACACACAGCCCTCCCCTGAACTCATCCTGGGGAAAGCAGCATTCCTTAGCTGCAGCATATCGTAGGGAAAGGATACACAGCAATGTACATACAGGCACTGTATATATTCTTTTATCAGTCACATCTGGACGCATTCAGCTGACTTCCCAGGATGTGGGGTTTATGTAGAGAGGTTTAAGTTTTCCGTGCTGGGAGTCTGTTCTGCAAGAAAGAAAAAAATAATCAAGTTTGGTCACTCCTGGTGCTATTTATTTCAAAGTGCACCTGCCCCACAAGGTTCATTTCCACTTTGTTGGCTCTTTCTAATCTTCAGACTGAGACCCTGAGCTCTGGTGGATCAAACATAATACATTATATTCAAATGTATGAATCTGCAGTACCCACTCTCACTCTGTTCTCTTTGCTTGTTTTCCTGATGGTTTTCCCTCTCTGCCTTCCCTGGTGCTTTTTCCCTCTCCACCTATTAAAAATAAAACCAGCCTGGCTGAAATGGATGGGGTTTGTTGCTGCAGGCTCAAATTTCAGGAGCCTTGTCAAACAACAAAGCGAGCAATGCACTGGGATTGCCTTTATGCAGCCTGAGAAACTACTGCTGATCAAATTTACCATGTCCTGGTTGAAGAAGCTTTCCTGGAGCAGGAGTGATCAGCCTTGTCGCAGGCTGCCTGCTTCCTCCCTTGTCTCTCTGCCTAGCCAAGCCAAACTGCCTGGAGATGCCTAATGAGGGACAAGCCAGGATGCTTTGTGCTCTAATTAATAAAAAATTAACCTCTGGTCGCTGGCTATTTCCAGCACTCCCAGCAGCACTTGTTTGTGGGGAGGCAGCTATTATTTCCTGTCTCATTCTTTTAGACGGGCACAAATAAGAGACAAGGGAATCACCCTTTGCCAAGAGCTTTTCCAGAGCTTTTTAGACTGCATCATACATCCATGTGTGTAGGTTTTCAAGTCATTCTGGGATTGAGAGTTCGAGTAATGACCTGTATTTCTGAGCTGCCTGGATCCCACTGCAGCCCTCAGCAGCAGTATTTAGGAGTTTTTGCCCTGTTTTGTAAAACACCATTAACTGCTCCCTGTCTTTAAACAGTTAAAGATTACCTTAATCTATAATACTGTTTTGGGGATGGATTTTCTTCTCCCTGCTTTTGCTCTTTTGCAGTCATCATAGTGAGCTTGCAAGGAAGAACTTGTCCAAAATACATATTTTTGTTTTTCTCAGGTCAGGGAGAAAGGAAGAGAAATATGTTATGACTTGCTGGCTTTGAGAGAACAGACTTTCTAGCCCTGTGTGCTCTCACCAGAGTAAGTGAATTCCTTGTTGACTTGGAGCGGGGAGAGGTTTGGGTTCCACCAGCTGGTTCCTGCCCAGCAGCTGACTTTCCATGACCTTGGAGGAGTTACTAAACCAGCCAACTTTATTTTCTCTAACTATAGATCAACCATTATTTCTGTAACAGAAGAGGAATTTTTGTTTTGAATTAGTGGCAGAGGTTTAGGGTCTGGCTTCTCAGCTCCATGCAACATTGGAGTCTGTAGAGCAGTTAAATCAGTTAGACTCACTCTTCATATGTCTTCTGCTCCGTAGTTATCAGTGCTATAGTTATGAGGGTTGGTGGAGTGTTAGTTCTTCCTGCAATGACTAACAGTATTTTCAGGCTTGTGCAGGATGTAGAGAACTTTAATTTTTTATATTTTAAACAGAGACAAGATGATATTAGTATAGTATAGACTGTACTCTTGTGGGGGTCATGTGCAAGCAGCTTTTGAGAGGTGAGCCAGTCTGGAGTAATCAGTGTTTGGCACCAAACATCATCTTGGTATGATTTTGAATCACTTTCATAGTGCATAATTGCAAGCCTGGAGGAAGGATGCAATACTGACCCACAGGTGCTTTGCTTTTACTAATTTGTTTCAAATGTGCTCAACAGATGAGCAACTTTTGTGATAATACCACTTCCTGAATTTCCTTTTGTTTTGGCTGCTGATGAAAGTTTTATTTGATGAACAGTAGAATAAACCTGAGGTAGTCAGCTTTGGTTTTTGTGGCAAGAAAAAGGAAAGGTAGAAGAGAGTTCAAATTTATCATCTTGAGAAGTCAGACTACCATGTAAAGAAGTAGATGTTTTCATCTGTTGCACAGAATACACCTGCCAGATTTCTGCAAGACAATGCATTAAATACCTGATAGTGGCACAATAATGTAGTCAGTCTTAAATACCTTCTGCCTGTGTTAGTGGCTGAGTTGTAGAAGTACTCAGGAAAGCGCTGTTGCAGGTTCAGAGGCAGCCTGTCTGAAAGGTGATGCTGTAGTGATAGGGTCCCAGAGCTGAAAAAGCTGTCCCAGTGGTTGTATTCCAGCACATCATGCTTCCAGCCCTGGGCCACCAGCACAGTCGGTTTCATCTTCTCCCATAGGAATGCCCTGCTTTATTTTTCCATTGTGTTGATGTGTTACTGTCCACCAGTAACTGGGGAATACTGGGGGTCAGTCTGGTTCCTTACTGAAGATGAAGAGAGACAATTCATGCAGTCTGGAAAGAGCAGGATGCTGTTTGCAAGTAGGAAAGTCTGTGGGAATGATCAGCTTTTATTGTGAGTCAGGAGGGTGCTCTTCTTGTTCTTTAGATTCTTTGATTCTTTTCTGCCTTGAGAGAAAAAGAAAAAAATACCAACTTTTATAGAATATTCATCAAGGTAGATAAAATTTGGCCAAGGAAGAACATTTGGGGAATAAATTGAAATATATATATATATACGCATATATACACAAGCTTGGTCTTTTTGTTTGTTACTGTTGGCTTTGGCACTGAAATGATGTATTTCTTAAAATAACACAGAAGACTATCTTTATTGTATTAAGAAATCAGAGGAAAAGAATAAAGCTATCTCAATGAGCCAAGTTGTTGGTGATCTAGCACACCAATTTTTTACACTTTTTGAAAAAATTTCTTGTGAAAAAATGTGACAGTTGAAAATGAAGCAGCACCTTGTTTGCTAGGCATCTGCAAATATAATAGTAATCTCAAAAAAATTACCTATTTCTAGTCTAAATGTTTAATGAGTAACTGCCTACAAGTGGTAGAAATTAATCAAAACGAGAATGCTTTTTAAGCCACGTCTTTTAGCTTCTTTTCAATAATAGATAATTATTGACATTTCTAGGAAGCATATGGAGTCCCAGAAGAGCAGCAGTACAGTAAGCTCCTTCAGTCTTTCTTTCAACTTGAGCTTGGGATTCCTCCTCTCAAAAGAAGCAAAATCTTGAGTCTGTTGATGGCAAGAGCAATGCTCCCTGCAATTCAAAATTAGCTGTTTCCACCATTTAGTAATTTCTGGTTTGAGGCACATTCAGTGTTTGAAGTCTCTGCTGAGAATTGCCAGTGAGGGAAACAATAACTGAGGTTATAATTTTTGTGGTGCAGAAATATTAGCTCTCTGGCAACTGGACTAAACACACCAGACTCATTTCTCACAGGACACCAGAAAAGGTTCAGTGCAGAATGTAACTCAGACAAATTGTTGATATTTCAGAGCACAGACCAGGAAGGATTAATTTATCCAATAACTCTCTTCATGTGGTCAGAAATTTTGAGTGGCAACAACCCATTTGGCGAATGACATCGCTAATGTAATCTGCAAAACGTAACTTCACTCCCAAACCTGAGAATGTATTTTTTTCCTTGATGAATGTTGCTGTAGGTATAAATTTCCCCTGTATCCAAAATGAAAATGTAACCCTCATCTCAGGTGTGTGTGCTGAAGGAGAGAGGAGGAGAGTTCTTAATGCCTTCAGTCCTTTAGGGCCGTTGGTTTATCAGGCTTGGCAGGATTTGGTTCTAGTTCAAAGTGCAAATTCTTGAAACAGCAGAGATGGCTGCTCGGCCTTACTGAGATTGTTTTATTTTTCAGTCTTTTGTGTTAAGAGAAAGCTGTGATTCATATAACTTGGGAACCCTTTTTCCTTCAGTCTCAGGAATTTCTTGCATGTGTGTCCCCAGTGTATAACATGCACACATTTCTAATGTAAAAGTGCAAACTCACATATAAGAAAAGTATTTTTGATGTGTTGAGACTTACATAAAAACAGTGAAGATGCTTGGTTCTTGCTAATATGCAAGCATGTGTACATGCATGTAAAGATCTTGGGTCTGAGGTGTATCTAAGTGTGTAGTTCAGTCTGTGAACCTCTCATTTAAGTTCTATTCCAAATTAATTTTGATATTGTTTTTAATCTCAAAAGACACCAATACATTTTTTAAAAACTGTAAATCAGTCCCTTTGTGGATTTCCCAGCTCTGTCAGGTTCAGGAGTAGTAAAGCCTATTTCAGAAAGTGCTTTTTGCAGTCTTTCTAAATGTGAGTGCAGCTTCTGTAGTTCTTCATGAAAAGCACTTTTCAACAATTTCAGAAAATGTAAATTTAATCTTGATAAGTGCTTTCCCTGAATGCAACCTTTCCTCTGTACTGAGAGAGTGTATATTACATCAGCATAAATGCATTCAGATAGCTCTATATACAGACAATTGACCTCTCATTCAAAAGATGTTTTAGGATCATTTCCAAGACCCTATTATCCAGCAGAAAGTTTAGTGTAGATTAGGGAAAATGTAATCCAGTTTTAGGTTTTCTTTGTTTTTCCCCCAAAGCGAATAACAAAGCGAATCGGGACTTTGCCTAGAAATAATTTTCCACACTGTCTTCTGAGCTGATCACTGTCATTATTTTAGGTCTAGAAAGTGCAATTCATTAATTTTTTCTGCCCTGTAATACAGACAGAGTTAGTAGATAATGCACAGCTTTCTATTGTAAATAAATAGCATAGGTGAAATGGAAAAACTGGATTCTATTTTTTACATGTTGTTGTTTCTTTTCCATTTACAAATGAAATTTTAAGGTTTTTCAGCAGCATTTTTGAAAACCTTCACATCCTACCTTGTCAGAAGAGCCATGAAGAGCAAAACAGCAAGATTGTTTAAAAACAAATACTAATTTTTAAGGGATCTGTTTGTGTACAAGTAGTATAAGTAAATCCTGAAACATTAGTGGTGTGTTGGGGCTTGAGAACAATTCCAGATTTGTATTTCCTCCAGGTATTCAGCATCCCATCAGCATTCTGGTTTCCACAGATACAGTTGAAAGGGAAGATTTCTTAGAGCCCCGTGCTGCTTTAATGAGGGTATCGTGTGTCAATCACAGCGGAGCCCTTACCCTCTGCGCGGCCAAAGCACAGCTGGGTTGGAGGGTTCCTGCACAGACAGGCTTCCTTCTCAACACCATGCGGATCCCAGGAGCGGAATCCAGGCACCACAAGCAGACAAAACGTATCAAAGACATCTGCCCAGGCCTGGCGTATGTAGTTCAGGATGCAGTGGATGTCTGCACTCTTTTGGAGTGGCAGCTGGAGGCTGGGGGAGAAGACCCAGGGAAGCCTGAAAAGGTAGCAGACGTCTGTGTTTGGGCGTAGCTTGAGCTGCTCAGGAGAGTGGGAGAGGGATTAGTTAAAGCTTATTAGAATTTTTGGGGGGCAAATTTCACTGAGTACAAGAAGACATCTTTGTGGTTTGTGGATGTTGTGTGTGGGTTTTGGTAGTAGGAAACCTTATGCTGGATTTTATCATCGAGATGCATCTTCCATCGTTGTGGCTTAACCCCAGGCAGCAGCCAGGCCCCAGGCAGCCACTTGCTCAGTCCCCCACCAGTGGGACTGGGGACTGAATTGGAAGGGTAAAAGCTAGAAAATTTGTGGGTCGAGATAAAGACAGTGTAATAGGGAAAGGAAAAAAACACGCATGCAAACAAAGGAAAACAAGGAATTAATTCACTGCTTCTCATGGGCCGGCAGGTGTTCAGCCATCTCCAGGAGAGCGCAGCCTCATCATGCATAATGGTGACTTAGCACAACAAATGCCATCACTGCAGATGTCTCACTTCTTCTCCCACCTTTATATCCTGAGCATGGTGTCATGTGGTCTGGAATATCCCTTTAATTAGTTTGGATCACCTATCCTGGCTGTGTCTCCTCCCAACTTCTCTGGCACCCCCAATTTCCCTGCCAGGATGGCAGCACAAAAAGTGGAAGAGGCCTTTGCTCTGTGTAAGCCCTACACAGCAATAACAAAAGCATGTCTATATTATCAATTTTTGTGTTCAGCACAAATCCAAAATACAGCCACTGTGAAGAAAATTACCTCTACCCCAGCCAAAACCAGCATACCCATATGCTAGTTGAGACAGCTTTCTCAGGTGGCTTGTGCTAGTCCAGAGCCATGTTCTTGGACTGGTTTAGGGCCCCTAAATCTCTTACTTGCATGTTATTAGTCCATTGTTTACATTCCTGTCCAGGCCTCTTTGTTTTCAGGTTTTTGTAATAAGTGTTCAGCCTGTTCAGGCAGTGTCCGTGGCTCAGTGGAAGGCACCCTTGGCTTCTAATCTTGTGACTCTCAAATAAGCTCAGTTTCAAAGTTTGTGGAAACCAAGCTTTTTAATCTGATGACTGAATGGGAATGTAAAGCTAAGAACTTGGCAGCAGAGAGAAAAATTAGAGTATTCATCTTCTTCAGCTTAACATTTTGGAGGTTTCAGTATTTGCCCATTGGCTTGAATTCTGCTATGATTCATGCTCATGGATGTGCAGAGGAGTTCCTGGGTAAAGCATGTGTGGGCATATAGATGCACTCTAGTGAATACCATGGTTGATGGTGATTTGGTTGAATTGCAGGTTTCTGTAGACAAGAACAAGAGGGTGAACTGTGGCAAATGTGAGCGTGATTAGCATTTCCAGCATGAAACCCTTTGGTCAGCAGGAAAGAGGAAAAGCAAAGCAGTTTGACACACGAGAACAAGAACATTTCCTATTGCCTAGGCTGGTCCCTGAGACTTTCAAATGCGCCTCTTTGTCGAGGAAGCATGCAAATGTTCTCATTGTTTTCTATAATTTGCATTATTAAACAAAAGTTATTACCCAGGCTCAAGCTGTCTCAGAGCTCTGAGTCGAAGATACAAAGATTTGCTTGCTGACACTGCATGCTAATAGACCTAATGGTGTTCTGTGCAGAAGTATTTTATCTTTAAGGACCCTTAATTGCTTTAACATGCCGTGCTGTAAACAGACTGAATCAGGGATAAACAGCAGTTCCTTTCCAGCTCTGTTGTTAGTTAGGGTTAAAGGCTCAGGCTCAAATTAAGAGTTAATCCTTATTCTTAAATAAGTGGAACTAAGTCCTTAAAAGAGAAAGTAAAAAACACCTTTAGTAGTTTCTAATCCCGATTTTTAGCCCTGGGTGCTTCCACAGCAATCTCATCTCTGATTCTGGAATCCTATTTCGGGCTGTTTTTTTCTGTCATCTGTGTTTGTCTCTCTCCCTGTTGATCATGGACCGACATTGCTTCTGTGAGGCTTGCCAGGTTTTTTTTCCTTTTTCTGAAGGTCCACCCCTTTGCAGGCACTGTGTATTTGTTTGATAGTCTGGAGGTGACCTGATAGAGCAAGTCTCTCCTCTCCTCTAGCAATGCTGCAAAACATGCTTTTCCTGAAGGATCTGGAGCAAGATGGATGCTCTCCACGGAGAACTAATGCCCTTGGTCACAGCAGGAGCCCCATGGCTGCTGAGGGCAAGGAGTGGGTAGTAATGGGGGACTGTGAGACTGATTCCCAAAATTGGCACCAGTGCCTCAGATTTTAAAAACAGATCCTGTGAAATGAGTGGAGAGTTTTCCATTGTGTTTTTGTTACCCGGGCTGATGGGGGTCGGAGTGACGTGGGTTCGGGGTGAAATGCAGCGTTGGCAGCGGCTCGCTGGCTGTGGGGAGCGCTGCTGCCGAGAGCGCGGCAGTGCTGCCCCGCTGCTCCTTTTTATTCCCCATAAGGAAGAGACAAAATGAGTTGTTGATGTCTGAGAAAGGCAAAGGGCAGGGGAAAAAGCAATAAAGTGCTTGTCTGGCACGCAGGCTGTAGCAGCAGGGAGGGAATCTGTGGGAGATGGAGGGCTGGCACCAATTCCAGCCTTCCGTCCTGCACCAAGCTGTGTTGAAGAGCATGTTTGGCTGCAAAAATACAGATACTTCTCTATCCTGGAGGTCAGTTTGCTTATTCATTTCCCATCACTGGCTTTCCATTTACACTAGGAAGCAGTTTAGCTCTTTGAAAGACTTTCTTGGTGCGAGGGGTTGTTTTGGTGCCCATGTGGCCACATCACATCTGCTTATCTTACCCCATGCTTTTGTCTCTAAGGATTTTGAGTACTGGTGAGGATGTTTCCCATGGTACGGCCCTTCTGCATGTATGCATAGTGGGAGGTCTCTGAGTTTTGATTCCAGCTGTAAGATGACTACAGGATGGGTCCGAGTGCTGTGATAACAAAAAGGCAATTTCTTTAATCCAGATTGGCCTCTGCTCTGCTTGAAAAAGATCTTGTCTGCTCTTAGCCCCTCAAATAGTCTTCTGTAAACAGCACTGAAGAGTGGATGCTCCTAATCTGTCCCAGGCATCAATACAGCATGTCCTAGCTCACCAGAACCATTTTCATGTGTCAGATCTACTTGATTAAATGGGAGCGAGGTTTGGCTCCCCAGTAGTAACCCTTGTGCAGAATGGGGTAGCTGCTGGTGCTGTGGTCACAGAATCAGGTGAAAGTGGCCTCTGTGGAGTAAAAGGACATTTCCCCTGGTTGAGACAAAGCCTAGCTGCACAAACTCGAGATCCCTCACTTAGCTCTTCAGCCAGAGGGGGTGCTTCTTGCTGCAGCTTCACAGGGTTGCTTGGCAAAGGGCAGCAGGGTATGCTGGTGGCTCTCTGGAGCAAGGGCATTGCCTGGACACTTGTCACCCTGGAAGACCAGGATGGCATCACATTTTATACAGAGTAATCCTGGAGTCCAGATGAATGTTTAAATAAGTTGAACTGGGGTAGATAATTGTGATTAGGCTGCTTCATCTTCTTGACACAGAATATTTTGTCCTTAAGGGTGTTCAAACAATGAAGTTGAGCCTTCAGATTCATAGCTGCCACTTTATTATCCTATTAGTCAATTACGGCTGCTGAGGAGCAGGACTAAGTGACAGTATGGCAGATTACAGCAATTTATTTGCAGTTCTCTTAGTCTGGTACCACATATCATCAGGCTGTTTAAATTTAATGATAGGGTTTTTGCATGTGTTTTAGTGCAGTTAAAGTTGTAATCAAAATGTTTAGGAAAACCCCCACTGACCTGCATAAATACTCCCATCTTCAGCACTGCTTTCATGCCCTGTTGTAATCTTTGTTAGCAGAGCTGACTCACTAATTAGGAGAAGCAACCTGCCTTAGAAATAATAGATTCTTTCTTCTCTTTTTTACCACTTTACAAAGCTTTGAGGAATAGAAGTTGGTGGTCACCTTTGGCTCTGCTTTTGAGATGTTCTCTCACCTCCCACCTGATGGAAATTAAAATGAAAAACAGGTACACATTAGCTTGTTTTCCATAAGCCCAGCATGGTATACTCCATGAGGGGGAAAACAGTCACCCACTGGACTTCAAGCATCAGGCACTGGTGGTGGTGGTGTTGAAGAGATGTCTGCAGTCAAACAACGGAGCTTCCAGCATGGTCACAGCTCCCATCACATTTGGTCTTCAGAGATCACCATTGGAGAGAAATGGAGAAACTACCAACATTTTGTCTCTTCATGTTTCATGGGTTTGTAGCTGTGGAGATGACAGCCATGAGGTCTGAAAGCAGGCTTGGGCATCCTCTGAAGCAATATCCATGACCTTTCCGTGGAGGTGGTGTGGGGCTTACAACTATGACTGCTGGTGACCATCTCTTCCCTTGAGAGACTCAAGCTGAGGACTGGGACGTGCTGCTGCTGCTGGCCTGAGGTACAACCATTCATTGGAGCATCCAAAAGCTTCCTGGCCAGAATACATAAACACCTGGCTTCTGAAAAATTTAAGAGAGGTTTTTTTCAAATATTTGGGGTCTCAACTGGGATATTAATTCATTTCATACTGCACTGAAATAAAGGTGTAATCATCAAACCTGTGAGCATATCTAGGCAGCATGCTCAGAGCCCATGTTGGGGAGATGGATGAGGTTGCAGCTGTGCCAAGCCACTGTGTACTTTGATGCAAAGCAGCAATCTAAATGAAATAGGGGTATGAAATTTAGGGATAAAGTGTTTTGTGACATGTGGGGAGCTCCTACAAATAGCTGCTAAGCACTGAGTACATAAAGCATGTTGCTTATACAGAGCAGAACGGGTATCCAGGAGACAAACAGCTCTGGGAAAAATACTTGAAGAATATGTTTCTGTTTAATGCCCTGAAACACAGTGGAGGGTGATGAGAAGGCCTGGATGGAGGTTGTAGCCACAAGTGGACAGAGCTTTCTCCTCTTTTGCCATCTAGAGGAGCTGGCAGGCTTCACTTTTATTTTTCTCCTCTGCAGCTCAGCTTTTTGGTTGAATTGGGGCAGGGTTTTTTACTTGCCTTTCCATTCACCTCCATCGATTCAGTTACTGTGCATGAGCTGCCTGGATCCCACTGCAGCCCTTCAGCAGCAGCACTTTGGGTTTTCTGTTTTACCAAACTGCTGTCACAGGCCCCCAAAGGGTGATCCTCACCAACCCTCTCTCACCTGCCTCTGCCCTGCACTGGATCTTTCCTGGAGGAAACCAGCCAAGACCCTCTGACGCCTGTTGACAGGAGCCCCCATGCACCGCGGTCTGCAATCCTGCGGCCATTGGCGCAGGAACTGCAAAGGCACTGCCTTCCCTGGGACTTCTGTGAGGTTGGGATAATCCTGCCTTTGCTTTGGAGGGACCAGTGTTCTCTGAGCAGAGAAGTGGCTTCAGGTTGGTGTTCAGAAGTTGCTAATTAGTGAGTAATGTTATGTAAAGCTGAGCTGGGCTTCCAGAAATACACCAGTCGTGTATGAGTTAGGGAATGGTTTACAGACGACTGGTGTTATTTTGTGCAAGAGCAGGGACAATTAAATGGATTTTCTTTGAGTTGTTAACCAGGAGGAAAAATACCATTTATTACATCCATATTGGGAATATGTCACATAAAAACATAATTGATGGAAGTATTATCTTGCTTAATTGGGAAATCGAAAAAGCCACTTCCCCTTTATTTACAGTTTATTAGTAACAGTATCTCCTGTTTGGTCTGGGAGGGTTTGTAAGTAAGTCGCAGGCTTTGTGCATCAGATTCACTATATAATTCTTTTAAAAGGCTCCTCAGTCCTTTAAGAGGGAAAACTGGCTCCTTGTTTTAGAAATGACAACTTCTGTTGAACGTGCTGTTGAAGCCTCACAGTAGTTTACGAAGGCGCCGTACTACCAACAGCTAGGATAACTGAACGATTCAGAGGAAAGGTAGCAAAAATACTGTTTTCTGTCTTATTTAGTAGGCAGATTCCCTAAATCTTTTGTTGCTTCTCTTCATGAGGGGTTTCACCTTGACTCTTCCTGACAGTGCCTTGCATCGTCAGGATAATTATTTTTCCAGTAGTGTTTGGCAGTGTCTCTCTGGTGATTTTGAGGATGTTCTTCCAGTAACAAGAAACTTATTTTTAGAGGGAAAATATGATTATGAAATAATGAAAATATGTGAAGAGTCTGAGGCAGAGATAAAATTCAAATGGAAGAAAACAGGAAATGAAAGAAGAATTTGCCCCATTTGGATTTTTAGCTCTTGCTTTGATTTTAAACTTCATTTTTAAATCAAGATGCTAGCAGAAATCCAGACTTTTTCAACCACCTAAAATATTAAAACCAAAAATAACAAGCATTTGATTTGGCATCAAAAAATTTAAATGTTTTACTAAAAATACTGATTTCAGTGAGTAGGCAGTGCCTGCTGAGAAGAAATTAATTAGGGAAGGATTTGTGGTTTTGCTGTAATCAAGTTTAGTGAAGATGTTATCCTCAGTTTAAGGCATGCTTTCTTTCAACTGTGGAACCCATTTTAGTGAATGTAAGACACATTTCCTTCACATCATTCCAGAGACGTTCATTTTTGTAACCACATTCAGAGCACAGCAGGAGAAAGTGGGTGGACTCACCAGGAGTGGGCTGCAAGGGTGGGACAAGGTGCTTGCAGCACTCTCGTGTCCTTCTGCAGGGCATGGAAATGCATCCACTGCCCCAAGGTGTTCACCCAAAGTGAACCTGGGCCCATGGTCAGTTTGGGGTTCTTTTTTCAGTGTCTGAGAGGTGTTGCCATAGGGGTAGGGGAGGGAAGTTGAAAAACAGTTGGTTTTATTCTCTCAGTGTGAAAACAGATTTTAAAGAAACTTCCCAGCAGAAGCTCACTATCTGGAACATATGGACATTTTTCAAGCAAGGGTAATTTATTAACCTCTATTCAAGTACGTGGAAGGCTACTGAGATACTGTTTTCAAGTTTGATACAAAATGAGAGAAAACCGTATTTCTGAAAGAAAAATGACTCCTTTGAAGTCTCTGCTCCCCATTGCACATATTTTGTCCTCCCAAGCTGAGTGGTTCAGGTATCGCCAAGGCAGAAATGATGAGAAGGAAAACGGTTTAAGCAGCGAGCCTAAACTTGTCCATATGAAACCAGGAGAACATTCCTGAGCTGCAGCCCATCACGTCAAACTGGTCCAAAACCTTTAACTGACCTGTGGCCCAGGACATGTCATTACACCTCCCTTGTGTTTGGTCTCCATTCCCTGCACTGCAGGAACCAGATCCTGTTCTGTCTCCCTGATATTTTGGATGAGTATTGGTGGTTCAGCTATTTTACTGGGGTACATTGCTTTGCAGTGCAGGTTGTTGGCCAAGGAGGTATTCATCCAGCTCCTAACAGGGCTTAGCCAGTGAGCACAGCTCCCATTTACACAACCTTTCCCCTCTCTTGCTTTCTGTTTTCTAGTCACCGCCTTGAAATACATGTTTATTTTCTGGCAGTGTTTTAAAATCCGTAGCATTATGAATGGTAATGGGCAGTGGCTTAAAGCACAGAAAGTTCACAAGTGGAGTTCATCAGCACTGTAGATAAAGCCCAGGTCTCTGAACACACAGCCAACCCTGTCAAATAACCTTTCAAAAACTGGCTGATTTAGAAACTAGCTTGGACCAGGATTTGCTCTGGTCCATCAGACATTCATTACTTCTGCTCTTGAGTTGCATGATGTCCTTATCTTTATCGGGAGAATGGCTCAAATCATTGGGAGCTGCTTGAAATGATTGGTGACATGACAGAGGCTCTTATTTACTCCTAGAATAACCATAAACATTGCATGAATGCAGTGACATGCCCTGTGCCTGCTGCTGGTTATTGCCTGGAGCCTGGAGCCAGACACTTGGCTGTGCACTTGTGAGGCAGCTCCCTGAGATCACACTGGGACTGGTCTTGCCCAGAGAGCTGCTGGCATGCAGCAGTGACTGCATCTTCTGTGTTAATCTGGGAGCTCTGAAGCCTAAATAATTAGCAGCACTCAGTCTGAAATTGGACAAGATGCAAAGTCCTAACCAGATGATGTCAGAAATTTATTATTTAGAACTCTTTATTATAAGAAATGACATTAAATTGTTATTCAAAATTCTTTATGAGAGAGGAAGTGAGTGTGGAAGCTCCAGGCAGGTCCTTGTGTGCCATGTCCTTGTCCAGTGTTGTCCAGGCCAAAGGGCTACAGGAGATATGTGGACCACCTCTCACACAGGTGGATGTTTGTCCGAAAGTTCCTCCTAGACCAGATCAAGGGGGCAATTTTCACTGTTGTCTGGTCCACCTACTTCCATAGGTAGATGATGCAAAATGGCTGTGGTGAAAGACACACGACTCCTGCTTATGCAGAACTGTCCCATACCACTGCTCATGGCTGTCAGGTACCATCAGAGAAGTTCAGAGGTGCCTGCCTGAAATGGGATATGTGGATCTGCCTTCCCTGACACCCTTGGTGTCCAATTTACTTGTCTGCCAAACACCAAATAAATAAAGTTTCCTTGTTACCTGCAGTGGATCATGTCAGCATGAATTAAAGGGCTACTTTGGTTCATTACTCAGCACTGTGTTTGTTCACACCCTTTCTCCCTCACCTCTTTCTGTGGTAAAATACCAAAATTATGGATTTAAGACAGATGTGATGCTGAGATGAGTGACAGCAACAGGCCAAGAGGCAGCTTGGGGCCGTGCTGCAAATGTGCCTGATGACTTCCTTTCCCTGAGGATCTAGAGTGATCCAACCCCTTTCTAGTGCTCTCGATGCCCATATACCAGAACTGAATAAACTCTCCAGGTCAGATATGCAGGACTGCGTAGGGCACTGTTCACATATTTATTTCAATGGGAATTAAATGCGTGTATAGCTTTCAGCCTTGCTTGTGCTTTCCCATTAGGGAGATGTAATTGGAAACCTTGGCTTTGCTAAGTGTTGCAAGTGGTTTTCAGGATTAGGCCTTTAAATCTCATTGTGTCAATCAAGCAGATGAATATGAAATTATGTTCTCTCATCCTTTGGCTAGTTGTTTGGAAATGAGTCCCTCATACCTGGATTTGCACAGTGTTAGGAGGCATCACATATCAGCAGTTATCATGGGAGCTTGTCATCCTCCAGCCTAGATGAAGAGATGCTGCATAGTTCAGGTCTGCTGCCTGCTGCTCAGCACCTTGCCAAGGAGGGAGGGAGAAGTCCCAGATGACATTTCCATCTCTATAATTTTCCTTCCTATTGTCATTTCTTTTTAGTTGGTGCCACGCAAAAAAGCAGTAAGTTGTTGTTCAAGCAGCCTTCTTTGGGCTCTCCAACTGCATGAAATGCCATGTCTCCTAAGAACCATCCAGTTGCAAGCAAAGTACAGTTGGCCAGACACTGAAGAGCGTGTCTCCAAGGTCAAGGGGGCTATTTTCTGCCCTTTGGTGTGTAGAAATGTGCAGGAGGTGAATCTGAAGGACTAAAGATGTGTTCTTGGGTGAGTTGGAAGGATTTAGGATGAGACACCCCCTCTATGTGAAAGGGTAAACAAACATCAGATGAAGCAGAAGCTGTTTCGGGTGCAAACATAATTTCCTCCCAAAGATGCATTCAGGTGATACGAATGGCTGGACACAGGAGGTGTCACAAAACATGCTTGTGAGATAACAAAACCTCAGAGTTTTGGGCATCAGCCTGAAAACTGAATCCGGGGTGCTGAGGCTCTGCTGGAATATAACCTTGCAGTCTGTTCAAAAGCAATTTAAAAACAAAATCAAGTATTTGCTACCAAGGGTCTGATGCAAGAAAAATCTTCTACTAGCTTCATAAGAAGAAGGGTGGTTCCTGTCATCATCTCTTTCTCCACTAAAGTCTCTCCACTCTCTGCAGCTTTGTTGTTCCCTTCTCACTCTCTGCTCTCCTCTCCGTGCAGTGCCATAGGAATGTGAGCATCCTGTCTGTGTGCTGGGTTATCCCTGACCCTGCTCTGGACTTTGGTTTCAAAGTATGATGCCTAACTCAATAAAACCAGGTCAAAAGGATCAGTGCTGAGACATTCCCATTTACTGTGTGAGAATGAAGCTGATAAGCAGTACTTTGGATAGATAATAAGCTATCCAAAGTATGTAAAGTATGGAAGCAGTCATAATACACAAAGGAGCTGTGGCTAATGAGGGGCATCCTGGCTGCTGAAGCAAATGAGCTACGCTTGTCCCTCGTCACCCCTGCACTGGCTTTAGCCAAACTTTTTAATTTCCAGGGACGTTTATCTTCACCCATTCCCTCTTCTGCCATTGTTATCCTGGATCCAGTTCCCTTTACTATAAAAGCTTGCCACTGAGAAATGGAACCAAGACTTTTTCTGATCTCTTGAACGTAAAATACCTCAAAATAGACCACGGGAGCAGTTTTACACTTGAAGAGCAAAATCGTGCAAAAATGTTTTAATGCAGATTTAGGTCCTAATTATTTTTTCTCGCTAACGGGCATAGTTTTGCTGCAGTGTGAACAACAAGTCTGTAACACTCAAGGTTTATCCACTTAGAACTTGGTGTTTTCCTTCCTTCTCCTTAGGTCTTTACTGAGAGAGCAGAGAATCAAACTATTAAATGCCATCCCAGAAGTCCCAGCATCAACCCCCCTCTTAATTCTGAACCCTTCATTACACCATGAAATGCCAGCTGGTTCAGCCAGATGGCCCCAGGTTAGTACACTAAGTCAAAAGCTCTAAACTGGGCAAAAGTCAAGTGTCCTTAACTGAAAAAATACAAGAAGAATGCTGTAGTTAAAATACTGTGTTTCAGAGCACTCGTTAGATCAGGATCTTGTGATCAGATTATTTTAGTGTTTGCTAAAGCGCACAGAAACGTAGAGAGCGTTGTCAAAGGATCTTGTGTTAGTGGCAGGGCCTTACCCAGGCTGTTCTGCCTAAGCCACTGTCACTCATATCTTTCCTAATGAACGGTGTGGTGCATCCACTGTGCCAGCATGGGCTCCTCAGCTGTGAACAGACCTAAGACCAGTTTGAGTCGAAGGCCTGAGCTGGATCTGAGTGTGTTCGTGGGTGTGAGCCCACGTATGTCTGTTCTCCGTATCTACAAGTTGGTACGCGAGAGCTGATGCCTCCTAACCACGTGCGTGCTATTGCTCACTGGTAGGGCAAACAGGGTGGACAACAGGGTATTCTTAAAATCCCACATAGCAAAGCATGCAAAAGCCATTCCAGGACATATACAGAAGGATTTCTATGTCTGCAGTTCTGCCTGTGTTGTAGAAATATCCAAAGTATCGGGCTGCATGCTTGCTGGTGTGGTAAGCATCGTGCTGCTTTTCTTCTGTGACTCACGAGAAACAGTGAGCTGTCAGGGGCTGGTGATTGACACATTGTGGCAGTGCAGATTGGCACGCTGTGCTTGCTAGCTCTTTGGTGTCAAATGCTTTTGTAGCCTCAGATCTTTATTTTCTATGGACAGATGTCCGAATGATGGCCCTGGTGGAGAGGCTGGGGTCAGGGCTGGAGCATCAGCTCCCTGCAGTGGAGGCATTAGCAGCCCTTCTCTTCCACCATGTGTTCCTTCACCCCTTGGGTCTGGAGGCTGTTGCAAACAGCACTGTGTTGCTGGGAGCCTGGGCTGGTGTGACTGCCCCAGCCTTGGGCAGCCCTGTGCTGGGATGGCAATATGGGTCCATCTGGGTGCTTTATCACAGCTATTTGGTTTTAATCTCTTGATATATCCTAGGTAGGCTAAAGAAGAAGCTGTGCTTCTTTCCAGAATGCTATCTTGAGAGCCACACAGGACTTCTGCAATGCCTACAGTGAGAGGATGAGAAGAAATGGCCTTAAGCTGAGACAGAGGAGGTTCACATTAGATATTAGAAAAAAAATTTTAGGGTGGTCAGGGACTGCAACAAGTTACTCAAGGAAATCATGGAGGCACCATCCCTGGAGGTGTTTCAGAGGTATCTGGATTCAGCACTGGATGATGTGGTTTATTGTTCTAGGGGTTCCAGTGGTAGTGCTGGGTTGATGGTTGGACTGGATGATCTTGAACATCTCTTCCAACTGTGATGATTTTATGATTCTATGATAGGCCCTAGAGAAAAGGAGGGAATGGAGGCAAGAGCTTGAGAAATGTCTCTGCCCTCTCAGCTTGGTCAAGACCTTGTCTAGAGAGACTTGAGCAGTTTTCTACAGGGAATGGTGTCCTCTCCTACAGTAGGGAGTCCCATGTGATGAGCTCATCTACCCCTCTGTTTGACACAATGACATTTAGCTGCTGCTCCAGTGAAGCTGATGTAGAAGTCAAGACACATGTTGAGAGTTCCTCAGTACCAGAGGTACCTGGAGTGCCAAGGCTCCCTTCCTGCTTTCCCTATGAATAAGTAAAAAACCTGTGCTCTTTTGACCCCTCTACAGGATGTCTGAATTCAGTAAGTAAACCATACGCAGCCCCAGACAATTCAATTATAGACTGTCACTTGGCTTTAAGTCACAGATGTGTGCTTTTAGTCAATGCCCTTTGGTGATGTGACAATTTCAGACTTCTTCCCACCTTATTTTCCTCTTTGAACAGCTAAAATGAAAATATTGAGCGAGTCTTTAATAAGCTAAAGCTTGTCAGGAAGATCTGAGAGTGTATACTGCTATTTCAGAGGCGAGCCAAAAGCCATATGCATATAATACGTATTGTCAGTTATTAGGCTCTGCTTGAGCAACAAAAAAAGTGTCATATGCTTTGTAGCAAAAATGTAGAAGCAATTGTGGTCTGCTCCTGAAATTCTCTGTATTGGGACAGTAATATTTTACAGCGGTTGACATTAAGGCAGATGATACTGACTATGCTTGATTAGCTTGTTGCAAGCGAGTATTTTAGGTTCCTCTAAGAATCATTGGCAAAGGTATTGGCAAAAGCAGGGTTCGTATAAAAGTGAAAGTATGACAAATTTCATTGATAAGGTTCACTGTGCTATTTACTAGATGGTTAAGGCATACAGAGAAAAATCGTACTAAAATCTAAGATCAATGTCTAAAAATAAATCAACCTAAAATTATCTGCATGGAGACTGGGGATGGAAAAAGGGTAACCATGGGAAAGGGTAAGGATAATCCTGTGTTGATTCACAAGGTTTGGGATGGACTCCCTTTCCAAACTTAGCCCCAGATTTGACCCATGGTTTAGGCCTAAAGGTTCTAGCAGCACTTAAATTTCACAACACTTAATCAAAAGTCTAATTTAAACATTTAGAAATAGATTCTATAGAATTTGCTGTAAGCACTACAGTAGCTCACTGTTAGGCCTAACTTACTTACTAATTTAACATACCTAAGAATCTAAGGTAGCAACATTCATTGCCTATTTGCTAGGACATATTTCCATTCATGGGACACAGTGCTAAAGGAGTAGGTACAAAGTATACACTTGTGAAAAATTCCCCCTGAGTTCAGTGAAATACTCACATCAAATGCCTTTTGTATCTTCTTGACAGGCAAAGTGTTGAACCTTGGGGAGCAGGGAGATCAGGCTTCATTTTTGGCTTTTAGCAGTGGTCCTCCAAGTACAGTGATCTTGAGAGTTCACTAACTCTGAGAGGAGTCCAACTCAGAGGGAGGTGCTGGTCACAGCCCCTGTAGTCCAGAAGAGCTCAAAGGGTCTCACTTAGGGCTGCTGTTTACAGGGTCACAAGAGAAATTTGCTTTAGTCATAGTAATTTTCCAAAGTGGCCACAATTTGGGTCACTAACTTTCTTTGAAAGTTTGATAACAAAAATGTTGTTCCACTTGGACTGTTACTCAGGCAGCAAAAATAAGTTTCTACGGCTGTTTATTAGAAACTAAGAGCTTGTTAGAGAGCACTTGCTCCTAGGAGCAGACAGTGTTTCTGATAAGGCAAGAGGAGCTCAGCTCAGGTGCTGTTCATCAATGCCAAAGCCTAGAAAGCATATCTTCGATCCCAGGAGTGGGAGGGAGGATGCACCATCACATAGACGGTACCACAAGATGGCACTAAAATAGGATCTGGTACTGACCAACCTTTTTAAAGTTTCACAACCTTTGCATGTTTGGTCAGTAGTGGATGAGTCTGTAGATTACTAATAACTAAGTAGAGACATGTCTGATTGCAGTTTTGAAGTGGTACATTATAGCCAAGTATGTGAATATGTACAGCTTATAGGACAAGAAACCTTCAAAGTGGGGCAAAGGAGGTAGTCCCTGTTATTCAAGGGTTTAAAGGTCTTCAACCACAGGCTGAGGATGGAAGAAGGCTCAGGAGCAACATGAGTCGCAAGGATTCTCAGGTATTTCATGAAATCAGTTGATCCATGTAACGAATTTGATCAATTTTCCATAAGGGAATGTGATTGCACCCATGTACATTAGCAACCACATTGACTCACAAGGCAGCCAGCAGGAACACAGCGCTCCGCACTGCTCATGGAGCTGTGCCCTTTGACAGTCAGCATGTCATCTTTGGTCAGCAGGAGGCTGCAGGGCAAAGGCTGGCAGTAATTGAGAGCATTTATGAGGATATCTTTGTGATTTGTTTGCACAACCACCAGAGCTTTGTTTTCAGACCTCATTGGTTGTAGGTAGCTCTGACCACTGCAAATAAAGAGCTACACTGCATAATTTTTTGATTTGGATATGAGCAAAAATAAATTAATTTCAAAGCTTTTTGAAGGAATAATCAGCTATGTCAAGCCGTGCAGACAGTCCTGACATAATGGGCAACAATAGGAAATTCAAATAGCTGGCTATCCTCACTGCCAAAGCCTCTCCTTGTGCTCCTGACCCTGTACTCTGTGCATTTACTTTCTGCAGGCTTCACCTGCAGCTGTGAAGGAAATGACTACAAGTAGGAATTAAAACTAGTTTCAAATTGTCAATGCTTCTCAGTCTCCTGCAACTTGTTTTCCATCTGTTCCTCCCCATAGCCTTCCTCCTCCTGCAGGTGTGGGAGACGGTTCCTTTGCTTCTTGTCATGGGCTGTCTCCTTGCCAGCTGACATCTGTAGGCAGCCTCCTCCAGCCCCTGGCTGTGGTCAGTGCTAGTATGTGAGGAAAGCCTTACAGTCCCTAAGGGTGACTATAAAATACTTCCCACAAAGTTTAGCTTCCCCCACACCTCCAGTCCAAGATATGCCACAGACTTCATTTAAGCATCCCTCACTCATTTTATGTGAACTGGAATATATCTGTTATAGTCATGTTATTTATTGCTTTTCCTTTCTCTGATCTACCAGAAGTTCTTGGCCTGAACTTTAAATAAAGACAGTTAGTTCCATGTCTTAATTATAAACTATGGACTGGGGAAAAAAATCTTTTAGTGCTTTAAATCCATCTCTTTTTTTTTTTTTTTTTTTTTTTTTTAATTGGCTGTTCTTATTGTACAGCTAAAAACAAATGGGAATGACAAGTGTCTCTGATTTGTAGTTCTTGTTGCTCTGCATTCCACATTGAACTGTCTCTGCTCTCATCCTCAGACTTAAACACTTGCTTTCTTTTTGGAAAACTGTTTCTGCTCTTTCTCATTAGCCGTACTTGGACCCAGACCAGATTCTATTGTTGAAGCATTGGTGGCTGCCTGAGCACTGCCACTCATAACCTACCACTAAGCTCAAATGGTCCTTTCCCTTCATCCTATTGCTTTCATATTTTTCTTGCCCTTCTGACAGTTGCTATACATCTTGCTGTACATCTAATCACCTGCGGAGTCAGTCACTTTGCAGGTTGTCCTCTCCTCCAGGTCACTGCACACTCAAAGTAAACACTTTAAAAATTAAGTATAAGGAAGTAGGGGGAGATAGGCCACTTCTGCCTCCTTATGTACCTGCCTTAAATATTGCTGCTAAAAATAAGTGAAGAAAAATGTGAAAAGTATAATTTTAAAACTGATAGTGTGCCCCGAGAGAGGGGTGTCATTCTTCTCCAGCTTTACTGCTCTTCCAGCCTAATTCACTCACCCCCAGAAAAGCTGTCTGCACTTAATCCTTTTCTTTAATTAAGAAGAATGCAGCCAGCAGTCTCAATTCATGCTGAGACCATCCCACTCAGCTGTCAAACCCCATGGGAGTTGGCATGTCCCCTGCAGCCCTCAGCCCCTTCCCCAGGGGCTGAGCACTGCCACTGATGGATTCCTGATGCTCTGGTGCCTGCAGCCATGAGCAGTGCTTGATTAATGGAGCTTGCTGAGAGCACATAGTCCTGGTGGCATGAAAATAGGCTTGGGTGCATCTTGACAGCCCAGGGTTTGCAATGCTGAGGGATCTGCCTGCTGTTCTAGCTTAGCCACTGATCTGTTGTATGATCTGGGAAGTCCTGGATTCTTTTGATGAATTACAAATATAGTTAGAGTGCCTTTCAGTAGATGACCAGTCCGTTAGGTACATCTAGAAGAACTATAACTTGGTCTTACTTGACTGTGGTGTAACTGGAATGTAAGGAACTATAATAAAAACATCAAGTTGCTTGTTAAGCAAAAACCCAGCTGTTTGGTATTAATGTTTTCAAGAAGTAATTTTGTGTGCAGTGTATACTGACAAAGTATTTTTGTTTGTGCTAACACTGTATAATAAAAATCTTGGAGAGTTAATAAATAGGGGAGGGCTTTTTTGTGCTGGTTCTTGTTGTTGGGTGGCTGTTACTGAGCCCAGCAGTGCATCTCCTGTGCTTTCAAGGAGGTCAAGTGGAGCTGTGACTGATGCCATGCAATGGTGAATGATACAATCTCTCCAGTACCTGGCAGAATTGAAACCAGCTATTGGAACTTGTACGCACACAGCCCCTGAGTTTGCAAGGGGAGAAAAAAGAAAAAGCAGTTCAATGCAGTAATCAAGAACAAGGTATCACCCTTTTCCTCTAGAGTCACTTTGCACAAGTGCTGTCAATTAGAATTTGAGATTTCTCAGCCAAGGTGCTTCCTGCAGAGGGAGGCGGGAGAAGCGCAGCTGATGGGGGCACAGATGTAATTCACAGTAACAAATGAGCTGTTGCATTGCTTGGGCGGAGAGAAGGGTTTTACCAGTGCTGATGGTGGATTATTTTTGTATTTAAATTCTGTTGCAAGTTAAACAGACATGGAAACCTCTCAGGATATTCATGTTTCCACACTAGGTGTAGTAGTTATGTAGCAAATGTATTAACCGCAGGTTTGCACCAAACATGCAAAAACAAATTAGAAATAGGGAAATACAAACACATTTTCTCATTAGGGGATATAAGTATGTGCTGACTGTAGTACGAATATAATTTTTATTCCATTTGTGTAACCTTTGGTATTTTAATGAAGTCCTGTTCCTGTGTACAGCGTATGGTTCACTGTCAGATAATTTAACACTAAGAAAATCTGTCTTGAATAAATTAGAATATATTTGCAAATTAATTGGTTAATTAGATTTTAGACATCTCTTGAGGACAGGAGAGAAACAGATGTGTGCAAAAGCCACACAGATAGTTTGGGGATGAGTGTTTCTTGTAGGGTTTTATCACTCAGTTTTGTGAAAAACAGCCTTTCACAAGTGCCAAAGATTAAAATCTCTTGGCTTTAAATGCAGAACATTAAACTCCAATTTCCGTGGTGCTGCTGATTTTTTCTGGGGCAGAGGCAGAGCCATTTGGACCTGTTTGCTGAATGACTGCACTCAGAATATGCAAGGTACCTCTTGAGCTGCCTTTTTTTCTAGGAGTATCCGTGAAGCCGTCTGGAAATCTTCTGAACTAAACACTGGCAGATCAGCAGAGAGATGCC
Organism: Hirundo rustica; assembly: GCF_015227805.2. Classification (NCBI taxonomy): domain Eukaryota; kingdom Metazoa; phylum Chordata; class Aves; order Passeriformes; family Hirundinidae; genus Hirundo; species Hirundo rustica. The sequence continues at coordinate 13,759,040 of NC_053450.1, forward strand.
AGCTGGCATCATGGTGAAGTCAGGCAACTCATAAGAAGAAGCAGGTCTAAGATGGAGCCCAGGATTTAGAAGAACAGTCACCGAAGAAGGAAAACTGACAGGGCAGGTTTTTTTCTCAGCTACATCGGTGTAAATCCAGAGCAACTCCACTGAGATTCACACCAGAGTAACTGAGAGCAGAATCTGGCCAACATCATCCACCTGACCTCAGGAGAGGGCTCGGATGGAGAATAATTCTCTTACCTTCCTCTTACATGCCTTTTGTACCTGATTTTTAGAGAAGCACAAATTCAATTTTACTCAGTTTAGGGATAGACATAGTACAATCATATGGTAACCACTGATTTATTTTTACTGATTGGTAAAAGTAGAGATTCTGCTAAAAAAAAAATGCACTTGTGTATTCATTATTGACTTAGACCCCTTCCAAAAAAAAATCTGGGTAAATCTTCTTTGGAAACTGAGGAAATTCAAATTTTAAGGGCTCAAGTTAGTCCAGAATCTGAGTAGGAGAGGATTTTCAGCTTAAAAGCAGTTCAGCAGCTCCCTGCAATCTGGGCTGGTCCTAAGAGCAGCAGAGGTGGGTAGCCGGTGCTACGTGCATCTACTTTTCAGCTCTGCCGAAACAGTGCTACAGTCTAAGCCCAAACCAGAGGACATTGATCAGTCTCTCTTGGAAGACAGACGGTGATCACATTACTTTGTTTTTGCAGTTTTATCTCCAGGATCCCGTTTTGGGTGTGTTCAGAACAATTTGGCAAAAACCTCATCGTTAAAAGCAATATTTGCAGTGTTCAGTAAGACAAACAAGAGGCCATTTGCGTGCGTCATCGATCATTTTACAAACAGTCCTCGGGCTACGCACAGAACTCGCCCGGTGCTGGCTGTTCGGGGTCACAATACAGACGTCAGAGGCAGAAGCGCTTTTCCTGCTGGCGTAACCTCTGTTAGGCATCAAGACCCTGATGCTGCTGGAAGAACCTTCGAGTCATGTTCTTTCTTTGACCTTGGTGTGTTTTTTGAAGCAGTGGACAGAGCAAAGTAAAAGCCTTGTCGCTGTCCGCGTATGAAAACTACAGCCAGATGTTTCAAACTCCAGAGGCTGAAGCTCCAGGGCTGAGGTTGCAGGGGATGCCCACAGCTGCACCGTGGCTCTGTGCAGGAGGCACCAAAGGAGGCCATGGGGCTGCTGGGCACAGGCACTGTGTGTCCTTGGCCTGGGACTGCTGTCAGCTGTCACATGCCTTCAGGAAGAGAGCGCAGCTTTTCAAAGGGTCATTGTGGACTGAGATGTGCAAAAACCTGGCTGTGTTGACCTTGATGCACTAATTTATGAGAGCATCTGGGCCGGCCCCTGAGGGCAGCATGACTGCAGTGTGCGGGTAAGAACCTCGTGTGGCTGGATCATGCCAGCAGGCTGCTGTCCTATCCTTTGGAGACACAGCCGCTGCTGGGTGCCAGGCACCCCGCAGGGATGTCTCTGCTGGGCGCTTGTCCTTTCACTCCTGGTTAACCCCGAAGCCCAGCTCTCCTTTGGCAGGCAGGGAGCTGCTGTTCCCACGCAGCAGCTGGCTGTTCCCTGAGCCTGCTCCCTTCTGGCCTCGGCGCTTCTTTCTTCTCCTGTGCAGCAGGGCTACCAAGACAGGGTGAGACAGGTTCCCACCTTTAGTGGGATCTGATTGGTATCGCTGGGAAAGCAGCACTACACCACCATCCATGCCTGGGGTGCTGTGAACAGTGTATCTTCCAGCCCAGCCAGAGCTGCCCTTCCCTCCATGTGTAGCACATGCAGAGTAGTTATGTTCCTGAAAATTATGAGTAGATGCATTAAGACCTGAGGCTAAGAGACTGCTGGTGTGCAGCTGTGATGAATATAAACAACTACAGAAGATGCCCGTGGACATTTCCCTGCAGCACTCATCTGAATGCGCAGTGTGCTGGTTCCTTGGGCAAAATGAATTTGCACATTTGCCAGGAGTCTGGGGGTTGAGGAGTGACCCAAAAATTACCAGCTATGATAGAATTCACAGAGTAATGGGTTAATATCATCTGCTGTAACTTCTCTATGGGACTTTTGTCAAATCTCTGATTCAGGCAGTGTTTTCTGAGGCTTTTGACATTTGTGGCAGCACTGGGAGAGACAGTAAGATTGTGTGTCACTTTAAAAGCTTAATTTTTTCCAGATTCCTCACAAAACTGGAGCTGAAAGCTCTCTCATGAATTTCTTGGGGAATCTGCTGAGGCAGCAATTATGTTATCCTTCAAAACTCCATGGAAAAGGTCACCACAGAACCATGTCAAACCTGTCAGGCTGAAGGAGAAGGGGCTGAGAGGCTGCTTTCTGTGCCAGCTGAGAAGTGGGAGACACCTGTGAAACTACAGCCATCTTGAGATCCCATAGTGTGGGCAAAACACAAACCACACATCTCCTTGCATGGTCAGGTTTCTGCCAGAGATACGCTTATTCAGCAGAGCAAGAAAGCCCAAAGCAGAGGAACGTATAAACCAAAAAAATCTGTATTTTAGAGGTGGGACTGCAGAGCTCAGACCTTTCTCCCCTCTGAACAGAAACTAATGTGGAGTTGCAGAAGAAGCAAGGAGCTGCCTTCAAATTTATTTCTCATTCTTTCTCTATTTCTGCACACCTCCCACAGCAGAATTGTAATTTGTGATGAGAAACTAGTTTTGAACAAGGTGTCTCAGTGCAAAAGATAATAAACATTGCTGTTCCCAGCTAAATTACAAAGGTCTTGGTAGATTTTGTGTAAGAACTGACTGCATTACTAGACAGAGATCATAAACCTTTGAAAGGCAGAGGGAGGAGAAAAGAAAATATTCCGCATAGAGAAAATGTAATTGTGTTAATGACTTTGCTAATCCCTAGACTTCCAGTTTTATCCATTCATGCTTTCAGCATCTGCAGATGAATTCGGGAGGGCTTCAGTAATCCATTAAAACAAGATAATTTTAAAATTTCCATCTAGACATAATAATTCATTGGTTTGGGGTTTCCCCCCTTCTTCTCTGCTGATTTGTGAATGCCTCTCTTAAGTTTGCCGAAATTATAATCAACCTACTTTAATTGGGATGATCACCCCTGTGGAATAGTCTTGTGGAGAATTTTATAGGAATAGAACCAGTTGAGATCTATAGAAATACAATATTGATCTCAGTTTAAAAAAAAATAGTTACTTTCTGTCCATCAGATGAATAACTCTTGAGTAAGATAAATGTGTTGGTCTGAAGAAGAAAAATCCTGAAGGTTAGTTGTTATGAGGTGTAAGTTGTTGTTACGTAGTCTTACAGAATTTGTTGTCCCACCAGTAAAGTGATCTAAGTAGTGCCTGGGCTGCTTATCAGGAGATAACCCCAGGCATTTCAGTACTAATGTAATTGGATGAAGTTTACATGGTGAAATATTGGAGGTAGAGGTTTTGTGCACAGGACTGTGAAAAAGCGCCAGATACTAGTAGCTTTTACAGAAAATGGAAGGCCAGATGGACCAGGAGATTACTCTGTCTGATCTCCTGTGCAGCCCGTTCTGTGTCACCTGCTTTACCCCGTGCTGTGTCCAGTAAAGCGGGATGAGTGACAGTGTGTCCTCTGGCCAGGCACTTCCTTCCGATTTCAAGAGATCACTTAATGGAGGAGCCACCATCTCTCCTGGCAGTTTGGTCAGCGCTTAAAATACCTTCAGTGCCGGGCATTACTACAGATTTCTATTGATGTTTGTTTCACTTTTAACTTCCACCTCTTGAATCTTGTTATGCCCTTTTTCAGCAGGTTGAAGAACTCTTGCTTCCTTTTATTTTTCTCCCTGTAGAGCCACTTACATGCTGTAATCAAGCCACTTCTTCCTCTTCTCACTGATAAGCTGAACAAGCTGAGGTCTTTCAGTCTCTCTCAGAAGGGTATTTACTACAGTCCTTTAAATAACTTCTCTGTCCCTTTTCTCTGTCTTCAATTATTCACCATCTTTTTAAAATGTGGAGATGTTAGCACAGCGTATTTTCTGGTGTCTGCCTCACTGATTGCAGGTACAAAGGGACAATTTCTTCTCTGTGTGTACATGGTCGATGTGTCTAAGGATTCATTTGCTCTTCTGTAACAGCCTTAAGCTGCTTGTCCACAATGACCCTCTAATCCTATGCGGAATTGTTCCTTTCTAAGGTAAAAAATCTTGTTTCAGGTGGCAGGCATTATATTTTGGTTTACTGCATTTTATAGTTGCTTAAACAGTATGTAAAAGATGTGTGTGCTACATTAGGATGCTCCAGAACCTTGCTCCAGGTCTGCACCTTTTTAGCTTCCAATGTTGGCAAAAATTGCTGACACATCTAACACATGATTTGAGGCACTGCTGTAGGAAAATGTCTGTATTACAGCCCATCTGGAGTCTGAGAAGGGCAGCTGGGGGAGAGCAGCTGCTCAGAAGTTTGTAGGGAGAGCTTGAGGTCTTGTTTGTAGCCCCTGGGGACACAACCCATGAAACCCGGACTCAGCTGGGAACTGTGCAGCCTGTTCTCCCACTAGCACAAGGGACTGCAATTACAGTTTTTGAGAGTTAGGAAGTTGAAGTTACCCTGCTAGAGAAGCCTCTTTTACAGATGGCTTTTCACCTGCCCTGTGCTTAATACTGGAACTTCAAAAATAATATTAAATATTTTAAAATTATTACCAGCATTAACACACCTGTAGAAAAAAGCAGTCCAGTTGCATGTTGCACTGCATCATTGCATGGCCTCTCTTACAGTCAACACTTTTCCCATCCATCTGTTGGCTGTTAGCATTTGGCTGAGGAGCTGTTTTTCCTCTGACTAATCTCATCACTGCTGGCATCCTCTTGTAAACCCTTTTGTCTGGACAGTCATGTTTTCCTTGGCAATCTGCAAAGCACACCAGATCATAGGTCCCTCTGAGCACTTGCATGCTGATGCCTTTCCCTTTCCATTTGTCCTTGCACCTTCCTGGCTGGAGGAGCTATTAAAGGCAGGGCAGGGAGCAGGGAAAGAGCAAAGGGCTTTTTTTGGCAGGAAGTGTCATACTGGCCCTGCACACTTCCCTGTGGGGTTGGAGGAGGTGTCTGGCAGTGTTCCAGGGATGGGGGTGCTAGAGCTGCTCCCTGGTGTAAGTGTGGTGTGGGTATGCTTCAGATACTGGCCCCAGAGCAGAGTTGCAAATATGCTTAGGAGTTCCCTGCTCTCCTACCGCTCATGTGAAGTGTTTCAGTGTTTGGCAGATCACAGGAGAAGGTGCCAACATAAGCCTAACCTGATCGGTGTTTCTCATTGGGGTTCTGGATACAAAACCTACCAGCTTTAGATTTCCTTGCTGAGGTATAAAATTTCTCATGGTTAAAGCTTTATTTGGAGTGGAGATCCCTCTCTGCCAGAGAGGGAGTCCTTTCAAGTCTGCACAAACTAGTAAGTAATTCTGAGACAACTGAATTTGTTGGTTTCTTTAAAGAAACATAATTACTTTAAAATGACAAACTGTTCCTTTTGTTGATAAATGTTTTATATCTTTGCTGCTATGCCTGAATAGTTTGTGTAAATAATTTATTAGCTTGCAAACAGACGTAGCATGTTCAGGCAAACACTGCCCAGCGGGGCAGGAATGCTAAAAAGGGGAAACAGGGTTGTGAGCAGTGCTGAGCACCGAGAGCCAGGAGCGGGCATCAGTAGGGACAGAGGAACACAATCTGCAGCTTGTAGGCTCAGGCCCAGCATAGCTCAGATGCCTGACACTGTGGGTGAGGCACTGGAGGTGCAGATGTGAGCAGTCAGGCAATCACCATCAGCAGGTATGTCCATGGAATGCTTAGGAGCAAAGTGACAGTGGTGCTCAGAGCTCTGAAATAGTCTGGTTTAGTGCTTGACATTTAATATTTTCAGATTAACTGTTCTGTTTTGCATGCTTAAGAAGAGCTCTCCTTCACTTTGGTTTGGTCGGTTATTTGTCTTTGTTCTCAAAATGGGCCTTGTTTTCTGAAAAAGTAATTTGCAAAAGTCATATGTGAGGTTCTTTTATGTGTCAGGGCTGGGTCAAGCAGGAGAAGGCTAAGGGCATGCATCAGTGGTTTCCAGATGAAAGTCCTTTGTAAATAGTGTGGAAGTGTGTGCATATAAGTATGCATGGATGCAGATGTGCTTCTGGGGTTTTTCAGACAGCAGTTTTGCCTAAAAGTCCTATATATCAAATGGGGACTTACAGAACCACAGAAAAGTTTGGACTGGATCTTAAAATATCATATAGTCCAATACCCTGCTTTGGACAGGCCACCATAGATCAAAACCCCAACCAATCTGACCTTGAACACTTCAGTGATGGGGCATCCTGGACTCCCCTGGGCAATCTATTCCCAGGGAATAGATTCTCCTATTCTAGTGTCTCAGTACCCCCTCAATGTGAAAAATTTCTTCCTTGTATCCAATCTGAATTTAGCTTCTTTCAGTTTGAAATGATTATCCCATGTACCTTTAAAAGAGGATAAAACTCTTTCCAGCCTTACTGAATGTAGTATAGACACCCTGCTCCGGTTCAACATCAGCTAAAGACCACCAGAGTTTCCTCAGCAACACTGTGGAAAGTAAGAAACACCTGATAAAAACCGTCTGCAGTTCTAAACTGATGTTTAATGGCATGCAGCTCACTCTGGCTGAGGAGGAGAGGAAAGTGGCTCCAAAGGGCACGTGGTGATGCAGAAATGAAGACTAGTGCACTAGTTATAGATGAGAAAAACAAGAGTGAACTTGTTTTACTGTAGTCAGCAGAAGTGAGCAAGCACAGAGGAAGAGCAGATCTGCAGAGTGACAGATTCCATTTTACCTGGCCACTCAGTGAAGCACAGTCCTGGTTCTCAAACCACACATGGAGTGGCCTTGATTTAGCTTTATCTTAGCCAGACTCTGAATAGGTATAGGAGACATCACCAAAAAACATTTATCAGTGGATTTTTCTTGCTATATTCTCTTTTCTCTCTCTTAGAAAATAAAAATTATTTTTATACTGTCTGTTTGCTGCAATAAGGAAAAAAAAATTGCTGTTTCCTGCCCTTCCAGAGTTCACACTCCTGTTCTGCTTTATTGCAAAAGTTAGTCCTCATTAAATCCAGAAGATCAGCACCTGCTGTCAGCCAGTGGAAACCACCCTGGACTGTTAACAGTGCTGGGTTTTTACCCTAAAATTCAGAGCTACAAAACCAAAATGCACAGAATTGGGGTTGTTCCCTCCTCCCCACTTTGTGTCCTAATCCTATTCTTGAGGTAGCTTTGTCTCATTTATAGAAAGGAGAAAGGAAATACTTGGAGGGCCTAGAGGAAGGTAAGTAGAAGAATTAATAATCAGCCAAAAGAATGAAGTATCTAAATATGTTGTGTACTGCTCCTGGTGACTAAGCTGGAGCTGACTCTGTATGAGTAAAAAATCACTTCTCTGTTTCATTCAAAGTTGTTCCTTGGATTTGCTGAACTAATTTCTCCTCCAAGCATGGTCACATTTTAGGTCAGCATGCCTAGACAACATGGGGCTCTGCCAGCAGTTCCTGTGTAAAGTCCCTCTTTGTTTTTTTGGAAACAAATCCAGTCATTCATAGAAATGAACTCCTGCATAATTAGAGACAGCATTGCACATCATCTTTGCTTTCCATTTTTAGATGTTGCGTCTGGAGGGCTATAACTTTAAAAGATGCCAGCAAGCCACTTAGGAGCTTGGTAGCTGTAATGGGAAAATCTGTGGAGCTGAATAGAAAATGATAGGCTTCATAAGGACTATTCTAAATCATTCGGTAAAGAGCTCAGCTAGACATTCAAAGCAAGAAAGAAACTATAACCCCTTCTAATTCGATCTTCAGGGGGTTGTACTTTCTCTACTGTCCTGCTGAAGCCCCAGTCCTACAGGCAGCTTAATGGAGAGGATGGTGTTCTTTACAATGGAGTGCTCTGGTCTCTGCTGGGTCCAGTTATCAGATTGCTGCATAAATGGGTGCAGAACACTGATTTTATCCCTCTTTGATCCTCTGGGGCCTGTAATCAACCTTTTCTTTTTTTTTTTCCCCTAGATTATTTAATACATTTGGTAACAGCAGATACTGAAGTGTGAAAGTCTGGAAAACTGATCCTCTTCAGCATTTTTTAACCTCAAGTTTTTAATAAAGAGCTTTTTAAAAGTAATTAAGAAAGATTTGGAGGCCTTTTAATTTTTTGACAGCTAGGTAGCAGTCATTAGCTTCAGGTGTATTGACAGGTGAAAGATTTCACAATAACTCTTTTATATCTCTGCATCCTGAGGCCTTTAGGTACATCCTGTAATCTAAAAATTAGAGTAGGTAGTAGATGAACTAAAATTTGTTTCTTTGTTCAGGAAATGCGGTATAGATTTTTCTTTGTTTGGATCTTTAATCCAAGCTGATGCTTTAATATCTGAAATTCCGTAATGGTTTGTTTTTTGGTTTGTTGAGGTTTTTTGTTTCTTTGTTTGTTTGGTTTAAGTTAGACAATAAATCAATAAGAAAATTGTCCTTGCAGTGGGAAATTACCCCAAAGATGTTCACTGCTGAACTGTCACAGCATGTGAGTTTGGTTAATGGGAGTAGATGGAGCTATTTAGGACAAGCGTTTGACACTGCTTCACTGCTAGAAAAGGGCTGAAGTCCAAACAAAGTCACTTTGTGAAGGACAGAATAGAATAATAAGTATCATAGAATTACAGAATTATTTGTGTTGGGAGGCATATTTTAAGATTGTCTAGTCCAGCCTCTCTGCCATGGGCAGGGACACTTCCACGAGGCCAGGTTGCTCAGAGCCCCATCCAACCTGGCCTTGAACGCTGACAGGGACAGGACATCCACAGCATCTCTGGACAATCTGTTCTTGTGCCTCATCACCCTCACACTTTAAAAATTCTTACTTATATCCAATGTAAATCAAATCACTTTTAATTTAAGAAGCATTATTCTTGTCACTTCAGGATGTGGTAAAAAGTCTTCTTTTCATCTTTTGTATAAGCCCCCTTTATATATTGAAAAGCCACAATAAGGCCTCACTGGAGCCTTCTTCAGGCTGAACAGCGCAAACTCTCAGCTTTTCCTCATAGGAGAGGTGCTCCAGCCCTTTGATTGTCTCCATGGGCTCCTCTGGACGCACTCTGGCGAGTCAGTGTCCTCCTTGTGTTGTGGACCCCAGAGCTGGACATGGTGCTCTAGGTGGGGTCTCACCAGAGTGTAGTGGAAGGGGAGAATCATCTCCATAACGTGCTGGTCACACTTCTTTTGATGCAGCCCAGTATATTTATTAGTTCCCTGTTGAAACACCAAAGCAGACTATCAAGAGTTAGATACTACTTACAACTCACTCCTGCATTTTTCTATGCAGAATACTGAGGAACAAGGCTGAGTAGATAAAGCCCAAGTTCAGGCTTGGTGAAGTGGAGGTGCTGCTTTGTTCTCCTGCCAGCAGGCTGGGGTTCTGTATATTAAAATATTGTAAAAAGAGTTTACAATCTCGAGAAAATGGCGAAGTAGAGGTTCCATAATGATGCTAAGTGCTGGTGTAATTTATTGTTAGAAGAACCCTGTTAGAAAGCGGCTGTCTGAGCCACTGGATCATCTTAGTAGCTTGGTCTTATCTTTACCTTCTAAGAGGTCAGCACCTGGGTGGTCAGTAAGTGCCAGCTGGGCACTTCTCAGATAAAGAGCATTCACACATGCTTTTGCCACTTCAAAGGGCAGGGCAGGGCAGGGCAGGGCAGGGAGGTGGGGCCAGGTAAAATCTTACCATGTGGCTCTGTGTGTGCATCTTCCTGGGTGTGCATCTGCACGTGCGAGCATCGGTACCCCTGCTTTCCCACTGACCTGGAGGGTATTTGCAATATGCGGGGCTGCATTTACATTCTTCACAAGATACAGGCAAGCACTGCATTTGCTTCTCGGTGGATTTTTCTTGTTCAGGCATGATGCGAGTTTTCTTGCTGCCAGCACAGTGAGGTGCAGCTGTGAAACTGCACTGAAAAGGCACTCTTGGAGGACTTCAAAGCCTGGGAGCCAGTGTTTGGTTTTAGAAGAAGTGCTACGTGGTGCCATTAGCAGGTTGCTGGTAACTGGGGCATAACACTGCCTAGAGAGGCACCTCTGCAAGGTTTGCTTCTGACATGCCACTTACAAACCCACTCTGGTTCATTTGGTAAATAAGCACTTATCTTTAAATATCAAATGATGTTGGTGAGACCACTTTTGCTACTGTGTAAGACTACTTGTTCTGGGTGGTCTAGCCACTACACTGGGAGCCAGTTGTATAGCATTTTGCAATCCGAGTGTTGTGCATGCCTTGCATGCAACATATAGATTTACAGGACATTTTGTGTAAATATTTAGACAGAAATCTTTAGAGCATTTTTACTTGTTGGAATGCACATTGACTTTAATGGCTGGTGTATCCAAATGATTTTCCGCATAATATTGAAGTGAGCTGAATCCAACAGTGATGTCACTGAAGACTTTAAAGACACTTTCAGTTTTAACGGTTACTGTACCTCTTAACTGTAAAGTTTCTTTAGCAGTGCATTAAAGTGAAACATCTACTTCCCTGTTTTTCATTGTTAATCCAACTTCATGAACTAAAGGCAGATGCTGGCATGGAATGGAGGAAACAGTTGTGCTTCACTGTTAGTTGGTGCGTGCTTACAGGGTTTCGTTTCCGTTGCAAGGCCTAGTAGAATTATGCAGAATTTTCAGATTGGGCTCGTGCTCATACCCATACTCAGCCGTTACCAGCGTTCCGAAGTCACTGTTCACACTGTTGTTGTAGTCAGACAGTAGCGTCTGTGGAGTCCAGCAGCCAGGGCAGGATGATGGCAGCAGCTTCAGTAACAAGCTAGACTAAAAGAAATACTCTAATGGCTGCCTTTCAGCACTTGGCAAGAAAATCCTTTTTATGTTAGTTTCAAGGTCGTCAGATATCATTATAGCCAAGTATTAAAAATTTCAAAGAAAGGAGGCAGTGTGTTTGATTTATAGAATAATTATCTAGCTTTCGCTCTAACTTGGCTTTGGCAATGGTTTTGCAAGCACTCGAAAATTAAATCCATTTTTTATGGCACTACAAGGTATTATCTCACAGCAAATGATAATTAAACACCTGTGAAATCAATTAGCCTTTTAAACAGGGAAAAAAAAGTTTTCCAATTATGTTTTTGCACCTCCAAACTTTCTAATTCCAGAACCAGCACTTGCAGAGCAGGAGATGAACTGCCGGTAGCCGGTTAACCGGCATTCAGATCACCCCAAAGCCTTGCGCAGCCGTAAATCCAGGAGCAAGCAGCTCGCAGTGACGGCACCCTTCCAAGCAGGATGCATGAGCCTTCCCAGCTCAGTCCTGGGCAGCTATCTGTCTGACACACAGCTGAGCTGTCAGCTCTTCTACAAAAGCAGTTACTCACTTGGTGTTTTCAATGCCAACTTTTGCTTGACAGTTTGTTTAAAAGCCAACATACCTTAGTGGAAACCAAGCAACGAGACACTCACTGTGACTGAGTGGGGTTTCTTAGGCTCTCCAGCCAGTAGTTCACAGCCATCTGTATTAAGAATTCACACATGGAAAAATGGCCAATTGGCTAATAGCTGAAAATGAATATACTGGAAAACCGGGAAACACTTCTCCATTTTCCCTTGTGTTAAATATTTTACTGCCTGTCTTTGTTGTAGTACTTCATACGTAGTACAGAAACTTCTGGAAGATGCAGTGTGCATTCATGGGCTTGCAGATTCAGAGAGGGACCCCTGGACATAGCTGGTTAAGTGCCATCACAATTTTTTGGCTCAGGAAGTAAAAAAGCAGCTCTAGTCACATCTGACATCTACAGTGGAATGTGCTGATAATCCCTGCCAAAGACAAGCTCCAGCATCTTCCAAAAGATGGATTATGTGTGGCACTGTTAAAATATGTGCTGCTGGGTTAAACCCATTGCATTTCATTTGAGTTAAACCTGTTGTATTTGGCTTGGGTTCTGTTCCTGTATTTCCATCTGAATTTTAATAGCCATAACATGCAGCTGGATTTCAGTGAATGCTGCATCACCAGATATGCAGAAGTAAGGTCAGGATGCTGTGGTTTAGCATTCCCAAAGTCCCTCTAGCTGCAGGGGAAGCCACCAGTCATTTGTGGTTCAGGTTTTCCATCTATGAAATGGGAATGGTGATTGTATCCTGTAAAAAAACATGTTGTCTACATGACAGGTGACATATAGCTAGATAAAGTGTTAATCACTGCGTCTAGACATATCTGCTGGTCTAAACAGTCTTTTTAGATTTTAGACCTCTCTTCAGTCAGTGGTGATGAAGATGTTAGTTTCAAAAAAAAATAGTTTATACTAAAATTGTTAGTGAAAATATTTCCCAGGCTAGTTTATAATCTCTGCAGTGTAGTGACATGGGGAAATGCTTAAGCTGTAGGAAGGAATGTATGGCATGGCTGATTAGTCACTGCAGAGCTTCTGCAGCCTGCCAGGGCTCCTTGGGATAATGGAGAACCAGGAATCCCAAACAGCTTTCTAATCCATGTGCTGATTGACATGGTCTGAACATCAGAAGAGAAAAAATGAAGAAAGGGGGGATGGGGGAAGACAAACTGTTGTGTGTTGGATCAAGGAGTTAAAATGGTAGGAGCACTTGGCTGGACAGTGTTTCTCCTTTGGATAATTGCCCACACGGCATTGCAGTGTTTACACCTGTGTGATCGATAGGGCCGAACATATTTCCTCAGCTATGGGTGGTGGCAGAGAGGGAGTAATTCAATTAAGTTGTGAATATATTAGAATTGATTGCAAATAGAGCTGTTCTTTTATGCTGCCTAAAAAGGTACTAGCTGTGAACAAGGTATACTTAATCATTATAAAAAGAAGCCTGAAAGTTAATAAAACATGCCTCTAATACTTACAGAGGTATGCCAGCTTTGGATTAAGTCTGTAGCCATTTTAGTTTTGAAGACCCAACTGTCATTTTTAAGGCATATGCATTTTGGATTTTAACATGTTTGAATGCTGCAGCTGAGACTCAGGCCAAGCCAACCCTAAAATTGGCACTAAAATACTACCTCTGTGCAAGCATGCAGAATGAAGGAATCAGGAATGTATGAGCAATAAGCATGTGTGCCCACTCCCCGCCAGTCCTCTAATGTGGAAACCTGGAGCTTTCTGGAAATAAATGCCTTCTGAGCAAAGCAAAGGACTCCTCTAAAAGCTTCTGCAGTAAATGCTAGGGAAGATAAACGGCCAGAAGGAAAGGGAAGTGCCAAAAGAAGGGCAACACCAAAGCAGCACAAGTAAGGAAGAAGTGCCCAGCCAGCCCCTGCTCAGCGCTCTGCAGTGCTGGTCTTTGCTCTGATTTTCTGGAGCCTGAAAAACCTCAACAGCTGGGTAAAAAAAGGGGGTCTCAATAGGCAGGTAAAGGGGAGCTGTCCACACACACACAGAGCTCTGAGTTTGCAGAAACCACAGCAATGGAAGCTGGAAGACCATAGCAAATGTCCCTGCAATCTTCAGATGTTACTACCTAAGTAGTTCTGGAAACAGATCTAACCCCCATTGCTGGGGAAAGGAATAAGAGGAGACCCTGGAAGAACCTCTTCTAACCACTTGAGTATTTTCTCTATAGCTTAAGATGCCTCCTCCAGTTGCAAGTGGAGGTTCTCTTATTTGATTTCCTCCCTGAGGTTTTGCTGAGATTAATCAGTGGGGATAGTGGGGAGATAAAAGCCCATTGTTGATGTGGTACTGATGTTTGCATTAAATGCCAGGTTGGTACTTAATGTACATCAGTACTCTAGCTGAGAGGGTGTTCCTGGAAGTCTGTGCCAGCTCTGATTTCTCTCCTGGACAAGTGAAGGAGAAATTTCAAGTCCAGCAAATACTCAACTCAGATACTTACCTTTATCACAGAGATTATTTCATTCACGTCACTGAAAGTATTTTAAATCTGAATTAAGGGAAGTGCAGAGATGCTTTCAGGTGTAACACTATATGCTTTCTACTGTGTGGGAATAAATGTACACAAACATTTTGCAGTCCCTGAGAAAATGCTGGCAAAAATCAGAACTGCTGCTGTGTGTGTGGTTATGTCTGAGCTGAATGGGAAGGAGTCTGAAAGTAAAAGTTGCCTTGAGCCTTCTGTCCTCACCATGGCCTGTGAGCTGGAGTTTCATTTACCAAGTGACGTCTTTGTGGCCAAGGTCTCCTCCAAATGCTGCCTGGCAGTCCAAAAGAAAAAAAAATGAAATGTTCTCTGCTGCAAGCTTGACTCTGAAGTACTGTTTGGTACATGTATATTATTTCCTCTGTAAGCAATGCTTCAAATTACAAAGCTATGCTTGCAGCCTGACAGAAATGTTTGTGTGTTTTGGGCTGGTTACATGTGTCGCACAAAAACTGTTCCCAAATTTGTGTTTAAACATACTGGGCCATCTTCTGTCTTCCACTAAGGCAGAGTGCTCCCATTCCTTGGCATGCTACCCATGACCTCGTAGGAATAAAAATAGCGCCTTATGTTTGCAGATTTCAAATGGATGCTTGATCCCGGAGTGGTCTCTGAGGGGTTTCAGGTGGACTTGGGTCCCTTGTCACTGCGCTCAAAGATCCCGTTAAGTCACCTTAAAGCATTTTGGTTGAAATTGCAGGGAAATTAGTTCAGTAGTATCTCTGGTGCAGTTCGTTCACTTCAGCAGTGGATGGATATTACTTTACTCTGGATCTGTTCCTTCTGTATTTGTGGGTCCTCCCTGAAGCGAATAGATATTTTGTGCCCATACATCAAGGTTAGGGTGGGGCTTTCTATGTACATATGATGTAGATAAATTGCTTGATGACCATGAAACTGTGCTATTACAGACCTCTGCAATAAATCACATGTTAAGTTTTAAAAGGCTCAAAAATGGAAGCAAGATGCTAACTGGTTTTGAGGAAGAAAATGGTCAACAAAATCCTCTTCCTTTTTTTCCCTCTGTAAATCTATCCTAAATCAAACAAATTAGATATGAAAGAAAAGGTGCCCAGTATAGGATGTCACTGGGATGTGGAAGACTCACTTGCAGTGGCCTTGCTCTCTGCTTTTCTTTGTGTTCTGGTTTTGCCATCAGTGTTTTGTGGATAATGTTGTATTCCGGGATATTAACAGGATTTTACATTTTTAGCTGGCTAGTGATGGGGAACTTCTGACTGATATATTCTAGCCCTATGGAGTATTCTGGTTTTGGTATTTATTAACATTTGCTGTCCTACAATACACTTTTACTGTGGTAAAAGCAATAAGCCTCACACCTCTCAATATGTAAAAAAGGAGTTGAAATGGCAACTTTTTTCTTAAATTGTTTTTTTGGTATTACAGTCCTAATATTTTCCCCTGTATGCTGTGTCAGTGCTGACTGGTGAGCTGGGACATGGCTGCCAATCTCTATCCCACACAGAGAAAAATAAATAGCTGCCAGTCAGATGGAACATGTATATATGTATTTATGTGTTTTAACCAAAGTTGAGATAGAATTCAAAAGAAAAAAGGGACTTTGAAGTCTGTTTTGTAGTTTTAATTAATGCAATGAGGGGTTTTATTTTACTCTCAGTGGAGATAATCTTAATCCATTCACAGTGACCTTTTCTTGTGCAAATTAGCTATACACGCTTGTTTAAGCAAATGGGCCTTTGCAAGATGTCTCTTCCTAAAGACAGAGCTTATAATTGAAAATTGGCTTACTTCCATCTGTCTGGCCCGTGTGAGAATACAAACACAGAGCCTGACTTCTTTGTATATAAAATATAATCATGTATGTGTATATATATACACACATAAATGCACATACAAAAAATATTTGCTCTGCCTGCAGGACATGGTAAAATTAGACTATTGGTGTCAAAAAATTTCAGTGCTACAAGTTGTTGTCAAAATAGCATCTATGTGCAGAGTCCAGGACACTGGAGAATGGAGGGTGTTCAACCTGGATCCTTTTGACTCAGACGAGGTCAATGCCATTCACACTTCCATGGGCTTGTCAGAAGTACAATTTGCTAATAAGAGGCGGGAAACTGTTGGGATTTGATGTGTGGTTTTGGTGAATGGTTTTGTGGTGATTGATGTAATTGGGAAAAAAATATAGAAGTGTCTATCAGCACTTTCATTCAGGGGAGCATGGATCATTGCAGCTATGTGAATAATTGACAAAATCTGGTAGTTTATTCCTCTCTCCACACTTAACAAGAACCACCAAGTGAGTCATTGTATCCCCCCGTCCCATTTTTAGTGCCTGCTTGACAAGGAAATATTTCTTTGGCATAGTTTGAATATTTTTTTGCTTTGTACAAACCTCTTGTGAACACAGTTATGCATGACTTTGAGTAAATCTGAATAGAAATCAGGGTCACAGAAGTACTGCAACAACGTTTTGGGTATCAAAATATTTAATGTGAGTTTTGTTCTTGGAAGTCACGCACTGTTTATACAGAACTGGGTCATTATTGCAAGGGCAATATTGCTTCCTTCCTTCTCAGTGTCATTACCACTCTCCCCAGCTCTCTCCCATGGTGGTTGCACCTGAGGATGAGCACAAAGGAGCCAGAGAGGAGGCTGACACTCATGCATGGAGGGAGTTAGTTAACCTGGTGCTAAATGGTCTTGGTTGGGGATGATTTTATCCAGATGTGTCTCAACAGCTGTTTGCATTTTCATGCCCGGTTACTCTAGGACTCACCACTAATTGAATTTTCTCTTTTCTCCCCTGTTCTTGTTAGGTATGATTACCGTGAAATGCTGCACAATGCCACTTTCTGTCTGGTTCCCCGTGGCCGCAGGCTTGGCTCTTTCAGGTTTTTGGAAGCCTTGCAGGTAAGAGCTGCTGTGCAAAGCAGTGACTACTCTAGCTGCAATTCAGTGTGCAATAGCAGGGAGGCGGGGAGGAGGGAAATTTATTCCATTTCCCTAGTGGACAGTAATCCACTTTGCAAAAGCCTCTATTCATACTTCTGGAGCAATTGGCAGCTTCTTCCCAGGAGGGGCTGAGGTGCTGAACTCATCTGAAGGTTGGATTGTGTTATCTCCGGGAAAAGGGTTTCCCTGGTTGTGGTGAGGCTGAGAGATTGGTTTAGAACAGTATTTTGTCAAGCTGTGAGACTTCCCCTGGGAGACACTGGCCTTTACACATAAGCCCTGGGGCAGTAAAAATAGCTTTTTGTTTTCACTTGGCCAAAACAGACCTGCTTATGCATTGCCAGTTTTGCTGAACATACAGGAGGTGGCCTGGGGGTGGTAAAGCTCCATATGGAAGCTTCACATGAAGGTGGATATAAGCTGATCTCAGGGAGTTTGCGTGCTGTCTAGGACAGCACCTGAATATCCTTCGCCTTCTAAAAAATGTTCCAGTTAGTGGTCCCCTTTCTACTGTGGGACAGCAGCAGAAGGCAATACAAAAGCACTGTGGAGTCCCTGTGGCCAAGGCAGCACAGTGGTCAAGCCTGACACCTGCCTACTCCACCTTCTTCCTCTCTGGTGGTTTGGGTTTTTTTGGCAACCATCTACCTGATCCTGGGGTCCTGGATCTTCAGTCAGGCATAGAGAGCATTTTGTGCTGCAACTCCCCTGTAGGTCTGGCATCTGGGTTTCCATAAGGGCTGGAGTGGAGAGAAGAAGCTGCTTGGTTCCAGTGAAGTGGCAAATGAACACACCTTAGAGGGTCCTGTCTCCAGGAGGTTTTTTGCCATTTGGAAAGTGTCACAGCATTGACAGTAAAGCTGTTAATGAATGATATCCCATCCCTTTTCATCATCAACCATAAAACATCCCAACCACTGTTAGAGAGTATTGTTCACTGCAGTGCTGAGTAGGATTCGGGTACCTAAGTGTAGGTATATTATGTCATTTTAAAAGCTCAGGGTACCCAGAAACCCTTCTGGATTTCTGCTGCTTCTCCAGAAGGACTGCAGTAGGTTCTGTGTCATGTCTGCCAGCCTTTGATGGGTTTTTTGGATACCCTACATGCTCTCGACACATAGGTGTAACCCCTGAACCCTGTACCTGCGATCAAATTTGAGATGCAACTTCTGGACTGTCACTTGCCTCTTTCTCCTACTAAAGAGAAGATTAATAGCCTGAAAAGTGCTGTTCTCTCTCCAGTCTCTTCAGAGATAGAAGTGGGACTAGCTTATATGAGATGACAAGTCACTTCAGATCCTCCTGAAGAGCTCTCCTCAGCTCTTCTGTCGTCTGGGCCCAAAGTCATACAGCTTCTGTTAGATACATCGTCTCAGAAGGAGAAAGCAGGGAGTGTACCTCACTGCACAGAACTTGTGGGTTCCAGGTCAATGATAAAATGTAGGCAACTGAGGATTTCATTATCAGGCTAGCAGCAGTATTCACCAATAATGGTGTATTTCCAGTTTCTGTCTGGATCCAGGTAATGTTGAAAGTCCTAATCCACATTAGTGCAATGTTTTAAAGATGAAAACACATTACTGAGTGTTTCCCTGGTTGGCTTTTTTTCATGCACAGATGTAATTCCTTACAGAAGATCACAGTTATTTACACATAATAATCACTGCTGTAATGTAGACTTGACCAGTCTAAGATGCTGTGCATGGTAGATCCTACGAAGGAAGGTACAGCAGTCTGAAAGATTCCCCTTTTTACCATCTTTTGGGAGGCCTGGACCCTAGTCTAGACCAAAATCAGAGCACTTAAGCTTGCTTTGATAAAAAGAAACTGAACCAGAGCGCAGGTTTGATAAAAATCCTCTGGTACTAAGTTATTTCATCACATCAGAAGGTTTTTGGATCTTACATTATGATTGAGCTGACCAGAACATAGTGGTGATCATTTGTTTGTGGAAATACGGACCTATTTGCTAAGTATTCGCAAAATGTCTGTGCAGAAGAATTTGTAAAACTTATAAAAGTTTAATTTATTTGGACAGGTTATAGTGGTAAGAAATAAATACTAAACGTGTATGCTTTTTGTTTGTTTTAGGACATACAACTGTTCCTATATTATGTGAGCTTTTGTCAGTTGTTTACAGCTCTATAGCTAAATTCTCACAGTACGTACTGTAAACAATCATGTTTTCCACATTCCTTTCTAATGAAAGTCAACTGATTGACTTCTAGTCTAACCAGTGAGATAGAGAGGTAAATAACCTTGTTCTCCAATCCCTGATCATTGTTCAAAATCTATATAAGCAAAGTTTTTGTAAATAATAAAAGTCCTCCAACCTTCTTTTTAAAGTCAAAAAATGTGTAAGTATCTTTTATATCCTCTTAACAACATGCAACAATTCTTATTTTTGTAGACAGGTGATGACAGAGGAGTTGTATTTGTGCAGTTGCCTCTCTTTGGGGAATGAATGCCAAACAGGATAGAGAATTTACTCTTTTATGGGAAAAGTGGTCAGGAGTTAAATACAATCTGTATTTTCTGTAGGGTTGTCAGCAACATACTATAAAAATTAGAGAAGTTTCTCCCTGCTAAGTGGTTCACAAAGCAGCAAGGAAGGCCATCATTTTGTATTAAATTCTCCCGTGTTCCATCTGCTGCATGAACGGTCCTGGCCTTGTCTGGCAGCGTAAGCACCAGATTGCACATGCCGCTGTCTGTGCAAACTCCACCTTTCAGTGCATATGAATAAGCCCAAAATGGAAAAGTGTAAACACTTGGGCTGCCCTCCTCTGGCTTCTGTTGTTCTTTGCCGCGTTGCCTGTCCTGAGCTGGTTTGGGGGGCGGGTCAGGGTATTGGTGGAAAGCCCGAAGCTGCCCTGGCGCTGGGCAGCTGCTGACGCTGGCCGTGCCTCTGTGCCCACAGGCTGCCTGCGTCCCGGTCATGCTCAGCAACGGATGGGAGTTGCCCTTCTCGGAAGTGATTGACTGGAACCAAGCTGCCATCATAGGCGATGAGAGATTGTTATTACAGGTAAGAGAGAGACCGCGGCCTTCAGCAGATCGCTGGGTTATTGCTGCCACCGTCTAAATGGACAGGGAAGATGAATCCAAAAGGTCAGGGCTGTAAAAGATTTTTTTTTATCATGAAGGGATTGTCTGTGTCAGACTGGCTGTGAACTCATTTAATATGACATCATTCATTATTTGACCTGAAGGTCATTGGAGCCACCAGGCCACCTTTTTAAGTGCAGGAGACTTTTATTTTTGCAAAGAGCATGAAATCTCTTCTGCTGTGAAGCACTTGGACGCCAGTCTGAGGTAGACCTGTCCAGGTACTGTGGTGAAAGGGAAAATGTTTGAGGGTGGATTCTGCCCCGGTCCTTAGAAAATAGTTTGTCCTCAGGGGTATCCTCAGGAGAGCAGGTATTTTCTCAGGTGGGAGTTATCATTTAACAGTTTGGTGGGAAGCAGAATCCGTCCCTTTTCTGACGTGTAGACCATGTAGCATTGCTTTCTGAAGCAGTGCTCACGTCACTTTTTAATCTTGAGGCTGTAGAACGAAAGTGGGCTGAGAAATTAAAAATTCCCTGCTACTTTCAGCATCTACTTTGGTTTTAAATGGTTGATGGTGGTTTTGGTTTTTTTCAGCTATGTTAATGGGTTTTACAGTCCAGATATATTCTATAAATTCTGCAGAGAAGTTCATGTTAGGAGTTCTTGAAAAATTGGTTTTTTTCCAACATGCCATTGCCCAGTATAGGGCTCAGATCCACAGGATATGGAATAAACATAAAGTAGCCACTATGGAATAAACATAAAGTAGCCACTAAGAGTGATGTGGTTTTGTTTTTTTTTTTAATCTTTGAATTTAGTGTGGTCCACAGAGAGAAGCCCTCAAAGGTACGTGTGTGATGGCACCCCAAAACAAAGTATCTTTGCAATGTCATCACATGGCTGTTAACTTGTCAAAAAAAGTAAATATTTGTGAAGAGCTGGCCTAGCAAGCCTTGTAATGTGCTGCCTATTTTACTTAATGTCATACAAGCTGCAAATATAGAAGGGCCATTTGATTTTTGCTTCTGTGGACAGCACATTTTTTCTGAGCAAAATTATGTCTCTTTAAATAACAATAATTTGTCGATCTTCATGTTTTCCGGTAACGTGCCATTTGTTCACTTCATACAGCTGCTTCCATATTGAACAGCTACTGCACTGTTATTAACAGTGTTTTTAAAGAGCTGGCAGAGGGCCTGAATGTCTGCTCTGGGAAATGTTTTTGTTGTGTTACAGTTTTTCATTTCCTGTTTGAGAGCAACTCAGATGTTTTTATTTGCATATTCTCCTCGTCATAGCGCTGGGAGAGCTTAATCCAGCCTTTCTGCATTTATTTGTGCAGGGTGGTTTTTCCCTCCCCCCTACTCATTGCTGAAATGACCTTTTATTAAAGTTCTAATAATTCCAATGTAATCATGCCAGATTAGTATTAATACATCATTTTCCCCACCTGTCTATCTGGACCAAGTAGGTTAATAGGCACATGCATTTAAAATGGGAGCTCTGATTTTTCTTTCCAGCTGTTGTAACAGAGCCCCCATCAAGGCTCTTTTTAACCTTGACACTGTGTTTGCTGGCACTCACAAGCACGGTATGATGTGTAAAATCATAACTTTGTGCAATAACTTTCATAGTCAGAGCAGCATTCTCTTTCAAAAGGTATGATGGGGATTGAGTATTGATTTTATGGGTTGCTTACACACGTATGCACACACCACACAAGGCTGCACATACTGCAATTAAACGTTTATCGAGAAAGTGCTGTATTGCTACCATGAAGTGATTTAAATTTTGTCTTTGCTACTGATAATGTTTCTGGGTGTGATTAATGCACGTTTGTGCAGCAAGTACAGGTAATGTTTATTATTCTTCTGATAACTGGAACACATCAAAAATAGTGATGTAATCTCACAGAAAGACATGTGCCAATACATGTTTTCAGGTTCTGTCTTTCATACTACTTTTGCAGGGAGCATTTTACTTAAAGACTTATGTTTTACTTAAAGGGTCTATAGGGAAGGGAAATAAAGTAGCATCTTGGACAATCTGACCATTTCCTTCTGCTCCACCTTGCTGCAGGGCTGCAGGCTCTCTCATAAGCCCCAAGTCTGTATTATATTAGCAGTGTCTCTAAGATGATAGTGTAAGAGTTGAAGGGCTGAGGTAGCAAAGATTGGCCCATCTGACACTATACCCAGTGTAGTGGAGCCATGGGCACAGTGTCCAGACCAGGTTGCAGACTCTGCATGTAAAGAATTTGCTGGTTATTGTGTTTGTTTTTTTTTTTTTTAACGTGTAAATTCCTAAAGTTGCAAATTTTCTTCAGGAAAGAGGTTTCACGGGAAATCATTTGATTTGAGAATATGTGAAAGCAAGTAATGATCACCTCTTCTCAGAATATTTTAGGAATAAGCAGAGTGTGTTTTGGTCAGGAAAGAGTTGAATGTGGTGGAATGCAGGCAGACTTCAGAATAAGCTGGAATGCACAAGGACCAAATACACAGCCCAGGTATTTGCTTTTAAAACAAATTACTCAGGTAAAAGATTTATGAGAAGCCAGTGTCTGAGAAGAATTTGGTCTAATTTAGTGCTTGGACTCAGTGAGCTTAGAGGTCTTTTCCAACTTAAACAATTCTGTGATTCCAGTTAGAAATCACAAAAGTGTAGGTGAACAACACAACTGTTCATTTCTAGAAAAGAATGAGCACAAAGCAGCAACATATCCTAGATGCCTTTATAGTGCTGTGACTAGCCCTCATCACTGAAGGAAATTTCAGTTAAATCCCATTGATAATGTCACTTTGCATTGTCCAAGTAGTACTGGAGGCCTTGGTCAATGTCCTAAGTCAAAAACTGGCATGTACACACCTTAGTTTCAAGAAGGACTTGGGGATGGTGAAAGATGTAGACATGAAGCCCTTCCCTTTTGATCTAGTGCACAGCTACATTTTTTAATGAAAAAGTGCTGCAGCAGGACAATTTAGGGTTTATTTGTAAGGCAGCTTATACACCAATTAATGTGTAGATTTAATGGAAAGAGGGCAAAAACAAGCGCTGTTTTCCCTTTTGAATAACAGGTGTTGTGGAAGATGTTATTCTTTCCACCTAAGGTAATTATTAAAATGCAATTTGATCCACAGGCTCCCAAAAAGTCAAGTCTTACTTAAAGTGTGCTATGTTTTCCATTTAGTGTTGCCATGCTGTGGTAAATGCAATTCCAGATCCTGTTAATATACTTGGAACATGGGGATTATTGTTGAATTAGGTACTAGGTTATTAAAACAGTAATCCATGAAGAGTTTTTTGGGATTAAAAGAATGAGGGCTGCATGAAGGAGCTCCTTACTATGCCACACCACAGGGCTGCAAGGGGGTAGCTTTGTTACCATTAAAAAAACAAAACAAAACAAAAAAACCCACTAAATTAAATCAGATTAAAAAAATTAATATATTCAATATCAGAGGTTATAAAGGGTTGTATCTCATTTGTTTTACATCAAGGCTTTAGCTGTTGACACACATCTCCGTTGGACACGAGTGCTGAAGCTGTACAACCTGCTAATGGAGGAGAGGGCTTGTCAGCAGCATATTAATTTGATGAGATGGTGTTGTTTCTAAATCTTCTGACTATATTACATCTTGTATTACAGATTCCTTCTACAATCAGGTCTATCCATCAGGATAAAATCCTAGCACTTAGACAGCAGACACAGTTCTTGTGGGAGGCTTATTTTTCTTCAGTTGAGAAGATTGTATTGACTACACTAGAGGTGAGTAAAAATTGTCTGGGGCCTTGCCAAGCAGCGAGATTTCCATACCTGTCCAACTGCTCTTGTCCTCAGCTGGTGCCAGACCTTGGTTTTCATGACATGCAGTTGGTCACTGGGAAAAAAGCTCAGCATCTTGATGAGTTTTCTCCCCTAAGGAAATACTTTCTTCATTACTGGAATCCACATTAGAAAACTGACAAGGTGAAAAATGGGAGCTATCCAACACATGGAAAAGTTGTCATGTGTGATCTTGACTTTGCAAGGCTTTATGGCTTATGAATCACTATCCTCGTCATTTGTAGGAAATGAATTTCTTAAGAAACCCTTCTGGAATTCTTTTTTGGAAAAATGCTACCGTAGAGCTCCTCGTTGACCATTCCTTAACATTTTGATGCCTTGTGATGAGGCTATTGATCTGGCTCAAGGAAAAGAGGGGGCTTGTGAATGCCACGTCTTATCTTCACACACAGGAGAAGGGAAAGGCCTGATCATTCTCATAAATTATTAATAGATAATCATAATTAGACTGCTATTAAAAGGGGAGACAGATGATCTCAAATGTGGAGAGAATCCTTTCTGAATTCAGAGACAGAGGAAACGTGAAAGATGAAAGGCTCTTCAGAAGTAGGGCCCAGGCTGCAATTTCAAAAGCAGGTTTCTTTTCTAACTGTTTTGCAGTTTTTCACATACATTTTTGACACATTTCTACCACTGAAAGGGGCTCACTTTGTAGGTGCAAATGCATTCGTCTTATGCTAATGCTTCTGCAATTGCACCTGTCTTTGTGCACAGTCGTAATGCACAGTTGTTAAGGCTCCACATTTCCTGCTGTGCCTGCTTCCCCCTGAAGCATGCAAATGAGTGCCCATGGCTGATCAACCTCCAGCTGCTGCAAGGCAGTCCCTTAGGTTTTTCCATGGCAGTGAAGATAACCAGCCAGGAAACATTTGCAGAGCCCCTGGCATAGCTATCCTCACAATGCTCCCATTGCCCTCAGAAGAACATGTCTTCATCTGTGCTACCTGTTGGGAACTGCTCTTCATCCTTAAACTCCTCATAAGCACTGATGAGGTAGTGATAATTATGACAGCCTACACCAGGATCAGACTCACAAAGGTGGAAGACCTTGTGCCGTTGCTCAGTTTAATTAACCCTTACAGAAGTGCTCCCAGGGACCATCAGGTGCCTCATGCATCATCTGCCTTCCCTGCATGTGCCCTGTTACTGCTCGGGATTGCTAAAAGGACAGGGGCACACAGCTCTCCCCACTGCCCCTCTCCTGCCAGGGCGTGTAATCTGCAGCTCCCACAGCCTTGGTGTCCATCACATCAAGCTCCAGTGCTCACACGTGTCCTTAGTGCTGCTTCGGGACATATTGGCCCATGTGGTTTCAGGAGCCCAAGGGACAGCAAAACCTCTAAAGCTGAAGCAGATGCGTAACCAGGAAGCTGGAGTTCCTTCTGCTCAGCGCAGAAGAAACAAAGTGAAAACAAAAGTCTTCCCAGAAGATAGAGTTTAATGAAACCAATTAATGTATGCCTGGTGTTGAAGATATGTTCTAGGTTTATTCATTTGTTTGGGAGACTGATTTTGATTTGAGATTTTTGTTGTTGTTTTTTTTAATTCAGGACTCTCAGTCTTTTGAGACAGCTAAGAGGGATTCTTTTCTTTTCACTGATTTCATATTTCAGCTTGACTAAGTAAAGTTCCAAGTTAACTTATCCTAGGAAAGGATTAAAACAGTTGAGAGTGACTTTTTTGTCTGAAACCTGCAAGCAGTATATCCTCTTCTTAAAATCTAATGCCTGGGACTAAATTCCTAGCAGGACTTTTTTTTGTGTGGATGTGATCCATCTCCTCTTGTAATACTGTTGCGGCAGAGTGCTCTGATGATTCTAGATACCATCAGAATAATCACTTGCCCGCTAACTGCAGTGCCAGTGTATGTCCCTGTCTGAGGATATCAACACAGAAAAAGTCTTCACCAAATCAGATGTTGGAAGGACGTCACGGCCCTTCATTCTGTGCACCTCTGGAAACCTTAAATCGCGTTTTAAGTTCCTTGATCATCTCACAGCATTTGGTGGCTGATGTAGTTTAACCCCAGCCAGCAGCCAAGCTCTAGGCAGCTGCTCACTCCCTCTCCCACCAGCAGGGTCAGGGAGAGAACTGGAAGAGTAAAAGCTACAAAATTCATGGGTTGAGGTAAAGACAGTTTAATAGGGAAAACAAAAGCTTCATACAAAAGTGAACCAAAACAAGGAACTGCTTCCCACTGGCAGGCAGGTGTTCAGCCATCTCCAGGAGAGCAGGGCCCCATCACATGTAATGGTGACTTGAGAAAACAAACACCATCACTCCAAATGTCTTCCTCTTCCTCCTTCTTCTGCCCCCTTTATACCCTGAGCATGATGTCATATGGTTTGGAATTTCCCTTAGATCCCTTAGTTTGGGTCACCTGCCTGGCTGTGTCTCCTCCCAACCTCCCAGCCATCCCCAGTTTCCTCCCCGCCTTAGGAAAAGCGGAAAAAGCGTTGGCTCTGTGCAAGCCTGCTCAGCAATAACAAAAGCATCTCTAGAGTGTCAGCCCTGTGTTTAACACAAATCCAAACCAGACCCCCACAGCAGCCACCGTGAAGAAAATAAACTCTACTTCAGCGCAGTTGCCTAAGCCAAACCAGCTCATAGTCCAAAATAAGATGTTTGAATCATTTGGCCAGCAACCCCCTGTGGCAGGCACAGAGGAACTGCCCAGTGCCTTGGACAAGCTGTGGGTTAGGCAGTGATGCTCATGAGTGTCTGCTGCAGGCTGGTGAGTGGGAGCACTGGCAGTGCAGCAGTGCGCTGCTGCAGACGCCATCAGATGCGTGCTCCAGCACTGCACTTCTTCAGCTTTGTCTTCTCTTGAAGCAAACCCAAAACATCCCTGCACAGCATGCCCAGTCCTCCACTCAGGAAGAGGAGGGGAGAAGGACAACACAAAGTACAGACAAGAAATGCTGGATGCTTGGCTAGGGTCTGTTGAAAAGCAGCAATGATTAAGACAATATGTGAACTTTTTGAAGTGTGAGGATGAGGGAGACAAAAATGTTGGACTATTAATGTGTTCCAAAAAGAAAAAGGAGATCTTGCCAGAGATCCTAAGCCTTTCTTCTCTTATTAAACTTCCTGTCATGCCCCTCATCATTGGAGAGACCAGGTAGATGTCTCTGCAATATGTGCAACACTGTACACTCGGCATTATAATTCTTTGGTGTCCTCCATGTTATCTTTTTTTACATGTTTTAGTTCTCTTTCTGCCAAGTTTTTTCCCCTCTATCCTGACAGACACCTAGGTTTCTAATGTAGGCCTAGGAGAGTGATAAAACAGTGATCCATTTTTTAGCTGTGGTGAACCAGCTCACCAGCTCCCCAGGAGGATGCAGAGGCAGGCTGCTGAGGTTGTGTGCTGCAGCGGCACCGGGGCCCTGCCTGTGCTGGAGCTGCGCTGGCTCCGGGCACGCCGGGCGCGTTGGACACGAGCCGTGTGCTTCCCCTGCTGCCTTGCTGGCTACCAGTGCCCCGGAAAGCTCCACCGCCTGTGTAAACCTCCTGGCCGCGTAAACTTACAGACTTCTACTTCTCCGATTGTGCCCCAGGTCTGAGAAAGCAAGAGGGAGGGGCTGTAGTATTTATGCTTTGTGGTAAACACTCAAAAATAAACACTTTC
Source organism: Hirundo rustica (assembly GCF_015227805.2). Taxonomy (NCBI): domain Eukaryota; kingdom Metazoa; phylum Chordata; class Aves; order Passeriformes; family Hirundinidae; genus Hirundo; species Hirundo rustica. Next base: position 13,786,469 of record NC_053450.1, read on the forward strand.
CAGGTTCTCTTGTTTTGTGGCATAACTTGCAGTTGGGTAAAGAGCAGTCATTTTTTCCTGTCCCCACTGCCATGTGGGAGTTCTGACAACTGATACACCTAACTTTTCAACTAGAAATATGCAGATACATTCTTGTCAATGATGGCATTAAAGTCGTAAGTCTGTTATTCCAAAAAAAAAAAAAAAAAAAGTTAAATTAACTTACTCATGTGAGTGAATTACTGCGTATTAGCTATGGTAATTGGCTGTAGGCAAAATTCAGAAAAGCATGCATTTAACATCTGCCCAAGTTTAGCAGTACATGTATTGCCACCAGCAGTGGATTGTCTAACACAATGTAACTGGTGTTTTAATCTTTTCTTGTCATGGCAATCAAAAATTCCAGGAAAACGCTGCTTGTGGTAATATTTATTCATGTATGGACCAAATGTCCCTGAACTTAGCAGCCTACAGAGATTTTAGCTCGTTAAGACTGCAGCAGCTGCTTTTGTTCTTCTTGTGGTGGGTCTTTTTGCTTGTTTTTTTGTTTTCCTACACTTTAGTCCAGCTTCAGACCTGAAGTTTCACCCAGATACATCTCTGTTAAGGCCAGAGACATTGGGCTAGAACAACCAACATGTTCTTGGCACTCAAGCCCTGTGCACTGCGTAAACTGCCAGTTATTTGAAAACCTCCTTGGAAGGTAACAAAAGATGAGCTGCAGAAGGCAAGGCATTCCTGCTTAGCCAGCCACTGAATCTTGTTATGCCTTTGCAGGAAGTTTAAAGAATTTCTCATCAGTGTAAGAACCACTGTTGTTCCCTGTAATCAGGCATCCTGTGTGAAGCAACTGTAATTTCATAAATGCATACTAATTTTACAGCCTGGTATCTTTTTTTCCTGGTTTTGCTTGTGGTATTCTAGATTAATAAGTAAATGACCTAGCAATCTTAAAAATCTAGGAATCTCTGGTTTTGGCCCCTTACAGAGTCAGACAGTAGTTGAAAAAAGATCATCTGTTTCATCCAACAAGGAACTGTCATAGAACTGATGTGGAACCAGTGATGTATCTGAATGCTAATATCCCTTTATAATTAAGAAAAAATTAATAATTAGTGCAGCCTGATTTGCTGAAGGTCTTTTTGGTTTTGAATACTCTCATTATCTCCTAATACTACCTAGCTTTTTAATGCCATCTTCAAATAATTAGCTTCTGTGTGTTCTGGATAGTAAAGCTGACAATGAACTAATCAGGCTTACAACTGCTAAGATACTCAAATAGACAAAATATTTGACTTGAAATGTAAAATGCAATAAATTGTATGGTCCCCATGTCCAGAGAGACTAATGAGGTGCTCTGAAACCTGTGGCACAAAGCCTGAGCTGCTGTAGTGGTGTCAGAGTGTGCAGGTTCTGAGTCCTTTAAAGAGAGATCAAGGAGTGTCTACTAATTCGTGTGCCTCAGCTTTTTGAAAAATGGGTGATGATTCCAGTCAGCTGGAGTCCTTGAAGCTTCTACCAGTGACTATGATAGTCTGTTTAAAAATCATTACTTCTCTTGTTTTCCAGATTATTCAGGACAGAATATTTAAGCACATATCACGTAACAGCTTAATATGGAACAAACATCCTGGAGGGTTATTTGTACTGCCACAGTATTCCTCATATCTGGGAGATTTTCCTTACTACTATGCTAATCTTGGTGAGTGAATTCTTGGCATAATTTAGTAGCATCTGGAATTTCTAGTGGAATTTTGAAGTTTTGTCTTTGAGTAACATGTGCCAAGTGACTTACTATTCGTTTCTAGTTAATGATGCCTTTCATTTATCCTGTCTCAATCTTAGCTGCCCACTGTAGACTGGAACATCTCTGAATCATCAACATGTATCATGTGCCTCTTGCTTGCAAAGATTGTTTAAAAAAAAAACCAACAACTATGTTCCTTCATACTTTTCAATGGGTGGTATTTAATGCCTGAGTTGCTGACCCATTCATGGCCTGAGGGGACATAAGAGGAATAGCTTTTTTCTTTCTTTGTTTATTTGTGCTTGGCAAATTGGAAAAGTGATAATTTACCCATGACACTTCTTATTGGAGTGCACACTTGGTATGGATTTACTCTGCGTACTATATGTCTTCATATGGATCCCACTGGAAGGAATGAATAGGGCTTAGGTTCATGGCTTTTTCCTGAAGCAGAGCTTGAACAATGAGTTCTGCAGACGAATGTGCCTCCAGGCTGAAGGGATCCTGCTTACCAGACTGCTGCTACTTTTGGCTCAGCCTGTGCCATCCCACTTGTGTGGATCTGTACTGCTCACCTGCTAAAAATTGACAGTTACTGTGTTAAAAAAGGGAGAATAAGGTTTCTGTGGTAATCCTGATGAAAAATTACTATGACCCCACACTGATGAATTTAGATGAGGTTGAGAGCAGTAATGAAGGGTAGGCGCCAGCAGGATGTGTTATTCCAGGCAAAAAAAGGAAATCATAGCAAGACAAAAATTTAAAAATGGAAGGCAAGGATGCAAGCAGAATTATCAGCTCAGGATGTAATTGAAGATACATGTGGATAGGAATCAACCCAGAAAGAGCAAAAATCTGACAGAGGCTGTAATGGAACTGAGGAAACAGAATAAGCTTCTGGAATTCGTGGAGATAATCTGTAAAAAACATCAAGCACCCAGAGCCAAGCAGGAAAACAGAGCCTGTGTCAAGAAAGACACTTGGCTGAACTAGATGTCAATATTGTGGGACAAACTGGATGAAAGAAAGAGATTACAGGACATCTGTGGAAACAGTGAGTAAGAAAAGGAAATAATTGTCTTGGAGTCCAGTATTTCAGAGTGGAAGTTAAAGGCGCAGAGTGGGAGTTAAAGGGAAGTGTGATCTCTGAAGCATCTGGTATCTGAGAGGAAGGGAGATGATCTAAAAAAACCTGGCATGGTTTGCATTTAGTGCAGATTGTTTTTTCCATCCCCAAAGTCCTTCAGTCTGTAGTAACTGGGGGCATTTTGTCTTTACTGAACATGTCTCTCTTCACTTCAGGTCTGAAGCCTCTTTCCACATTCACTGCCGTTATCCACGCAGTAACTCCCCTGGTTTCCCAGTCCCAGCCTGTGCTGAAACTCCTGGTTGCTGTAGCCAAGTCCCAGTACTGTGCACAGGTAAGCAGCACTGTTTGGCTGTCAGTCACAGCAGAGATAAACCACTCTGCCAGGAATGCTTAGCCTAGTGACTCAGCCTTGTTTCAACCCCGTTTCAATTCTGATGTTTCTTTTCTCTGAGATTTCTCCTGTCTATGACCTACATGCATGGGAAATAAGAATTATGAGTGTAATGGGAGTGGACTAGAGATAGTAATTAAACCCATTGTTACACGAGACAGGTAAAATAATGAGTGCACTTTGAAGATCAGCACTGTGTGTGCTGCAAACTGCACAAGGATGTCTATGCCTCAAGAGCTGTTACATGATCTTCCTTCCTCCCACTGTGCCTTAATCTCATCAGTGCCAGGATTTTGACTTCTCTAAAAAAAACCCTAGGGAGTTCAGCTGGAGCACCCTCTTGCAGTAGAGTGTCACTAGTGGTTTTGCCTTTAATGGGAGCCACAGTGGATGAGTCACATCTGTATCATGTGGCTGAGATAGACTTCCCAAGTTCCTGTCCAACCTGTATTTGGCTGAGAGGATATATATCGTGAATAGTTGGCTTGGGAGAAATCAATGTAGGAAGTGTTATTTTTATGCAGATTTATTTCATTGCTTTTGATTTTGAAATTCCTGACTTGAATTTGACATGTCTGGAAATCTGAGACTGTAGAATATGGACAGCATTGCCACAAAAGTCTTTGATCATGGTCCAATATTCTCTTACAGATTATTGTTTTATGGAATTGTGATAAACCCCTCCCAGCCAAACACCGCTGGCCTGCCACTTCTGTGCCTGTCATAGTCATTGAAGGAGAAAGCAAGGTAGGTGGAGAGGAGCATGGTAAAAGGTTGCCTGAATTCTCTGATGGGATGGGAATTTATTTTTTCCAGTGACTTTGGTGAAAGCTTTTTTCTCAACAAAACGACAGCTCCCTTCTATTCTTTGGCCTTTGGTACCAGCTTAGTTTCAGATTTGTGTTTCATGCATGAGCCCTGTGCACTGAGAAATCATCAGTATGGCAGCTAATACCTTGAATCTGAGATTCACAGGTGGGACCCAGTTTTGAAATGTGGCCCCCACCAGTAGATAGCGCTGACCCCATCATTGGAGATTCCATCTCTCTGCAGGTGCGTGGAGGTAGTGATGGCAGCTGCACTCATTGAGTATGAGAATTTATATGCAAGACCTGGGGATCAGCTGTGGACTCAAAAGTAGAGTTAAAAATGAGGACTTGCCTTTGAAAAGCATCTTCTTTGATGGCCTTGTGAGGTACTGCTGCCATCAAAAAAAAGGAAAGGACGTGGGACACTTGTGTGGGAACAAAATCACCATGTCATCTCCTGCTGTGCAACACACATCTTGTTTGTATTTTCACAAAGTCAAAATAGATGCCATCAGATGAGGAAAGAGTTTTTTTTAAATTCACAGTGAAGTGGATGATTTCTTTCCAGATGCAGGCCTGAGAGAAGCAAGACTTCTTGCTTCTAGAATCTGAAACAGATTTGAGATGGACCTCTCTGCAGTTGCTCTGAGCTGGCTCCAGAGTTCTGTGTTGGCAAAGGGAACTTTTAGCTGCTTTGCCTGTACAATCCTATTTTGAATTTGTAATCTCGTCTTTGGTCTTTTCTCCTTGTCACCTTAACAAGGGACAGAGAGCCCTGCAAGGTTGGCAGCTAAAGGCTTTGGCCTTAGCTAGCCATGTAAACAGTATCAGGAAAATTGCTGCAGGGCCAAGAAAGGCTGTAGAGATTTCGGAGCCTTTTGAATGTTCTAGGTGTTTTTATTTTCTTTTTGTAAAACTAGCAGAGGTGAGATAGAGGAGAAATCTTTGACCAGTTCTTTAGTGTTTGTAGAAATTGGCCCCAGGCACTGTTTAGATTACAAATGAGTCTCCTGAGTACACAGGTGTGTTTATAGTGGACAGTCTCTTCCCTTAAATATCCCAACATATGCCAAATGGCTTCTTGTGTGGAAAGCTGGTTTTTTGGACCAAGCTTTCAGAGCAGAGCAGCACAGTTCAAAGGCTGCACAAAGGAGATGCTTTTCGTCTCCAAACTTGGCCAAGGCCTGCTGGCAGACACCACTACTCCATGCAGCTGATCATGGTGGTCTGCCTTTACCAAACCTTCACTCTTCCCTTGAAATCAAATATTATAACACATATTTTACAAAATGGTACTTTAGCTATAAAAAAAGTACATGGCAAGTCCTGACTGTTGTAGTAATTGAGAATTTTGCACAGTCTGTAAAAGCTTTGGGATGAGAACATGGGTCTCCTGCTGGCTGCTTGCTCTGCTTCATCTTAGTGTAAGCAAAGGAAAACCCTCAGCCCCAGCCAGGTCGCCTCTTCATCAGAGCTGTGCCTCCCCAGACTGAGGCCATCATAGTGATGAAGAGGTGGTCTCCAGACAGACATTGTGAACATCCTGATTATGGAGACAGAACTTTCTCTGAATCAAGACACAGATTCCAAAGACTTGTTCCCAAACAGGTTGCAGGGAATATAGAACTGATGATGTCAATTAGGAGGGTTGTGTAAAACTTCTCCATGTCCCTGTTTCCATACAATGGATTCCTCTTACTGGTCTCGACCTTTGAAGTGTTTTCTTGGCATAGTAAATTGGTAAAGAAGTCTAGTAACTAACCAGGCTATTTTTCCTAGCCAATGAGGGAAACAAACTGTGTTGTGTCTTTGTTATTCTTAATCAGTTCTCAAAAGGTGCTATTTAGTCTGCTAAAGAAACCATATGGATTTTCACAGAATCACAGAATCACTACATCTTAAAGAGACCTTTAAGATCATCGAGTCTAACTCATGCCCTAACACCTCAACTAAACCATGGCACTGAGTGCCACATCCAGTCTTTCTTTAAACACATCCAGGGATGGTGACTCCACCACCTCCCTGGGCAGACCATTCCAGTACTTTATCATTCTTTCTGTAAAAAACTTTTTCCTAATATACAACCTGTATTTCCCTTGGCACACCTTATGACTGTGTCCTCTTGTTCTGTCAGTTGCTGCCTGGAGAAAGAGACCAACCCACCTGACTACAGCCACCTTTCAGGGCATTGTAGGGAGTGATAAGGTCACCTCTGAGTCTCCTTTGCTCCAGGCTAAACAACTCCAGCTCCCTCAGCCGTTCCTCATAGGACTTGTATTCCAAGTCCTTCACCAGCCTTGTTACTCTCCTCTGGACGCTCTCAAGAGTCTCAATGTCCTTCCTAAACTGAGGGGCCCAGAACTGAACTTATTTCTTACCCATAGGCATTCAACTTCATCATCATTAGTTTCAATACCCACGGCATCAAAAGCCTTCCTAATATAAAGGGCCACCCCTCCACCCCTTCTCCCTTTCCTGTCTCTTCTGAAGAGCTTGTAGCCATCAAGTGCAGTGCTTCAGCCATGCGACTCATCCCACCACGTTTCTGTGATGGCGAGTACATCATGGCTTTGCTGTTGCCCCATGGCCTCCAGCTCCTCCTGTTTGTTATCCAAGCTGTGTGCATTGGTATACATGCACTTCAGCTGGGCTACTGATTTCACCCCTAACTCAGGCTTACCACCTTTGGGCCTGCTTCCAGCCAACCAAGCTGCATCCCCTGCCCTCTTCAAACCTAGTTTAAAGTGCTCTAAGTGAGTTCCACTAGTTTGTGAGCTAAAATCCTTCTGCCCTTAACAGAGAGATGGAGCCCATCCAGTTCCAGCAGGCCAGGTGCCATAAAAGTTGCCCCATGATCAAAGAACCCAAAATTCTGCTGATGACACCAACACTTGAGCCACTTCTTGATAATGTGGGCTCTTCTATTCCTCTCATTGTTTTTCTCTGCCACCAGAAGGACTGAGAGAACACCACCTGTGCTCCTGCCCTATCAACCACTTGACCCAGTGCCCTAAAGTCCCTTTTAAGTGCCCTGACACTCCTCTTTTCAATCTCATCACTGCCAGCTTGGAGTATCAGCAGTGGGAGTAATCAGAGGGCTGAGTCAGCCCAGGGAGTCTCTTGGTAATATCCTGTACCCGGGCCCCAGGGAGGCAATGGTCCTCCCTGTGGGATCGGTCTGGTTGACATATGGGGCCCTCTGTTCCCCTCAGAAGGGAATCACCCACTGCAACTACCCTAATTTTCTTTTTAATGTTAGAGGTGGTGATCTGTCCGAGAGATGAAGCGTAATTGGGAGGATAACTAGGCAGATCATTTTCTTCAGCATCATCTGGCTGACCCTCTAGATCCAGGGCCTCATACCTATTCAGAAGTGGCATCTGGGTAGGTGATGGAGGTCAGGAGGAATTTTTGTTATTACCTCTCCAAGCAGGGACACATTTCCACTCCCTTTCATCGACCTGCTGTCCTCCTATTGCCTGACAGTGGAGGCGTGGGAGTCCTCTGGCTCCTGGTGGGCCTCCCTCAAGGATGGAAGGGTGGAACTCCACCAATCTAGTTCCCTTTCACTTTCCTTAATACTCTTTAGCCTTTCTACTTCCTCCCTAAGCTCAGCCACCAGCAAAAGGAGATCATTCACTTGTTCACACTGCAGGCAGGCTTCTTCTGCAATGCCCCCTGGTACCACTGATAAGCTCAAACACTCTGCACTGGAAGGAGTCTGGACAGACGCACCCTTTTTTGGAGGGTTCTGTTCGGCTACATACACTTTCACTCACTGCAGGTTTTGATAGTGTAAAAATCATTACTAACAAAATAAAACTAAACAAGAAAAAACACACAAAAAACCAACCAACCCACCAAACAAAAAAACACCCGCCAAAACCAACCAGCCAACAAAAACACAACAAACAAGAAACTAAAAACGCCCCTAGGAGGAGGAAAGCTGCCACCCTGCCTGTGCGAACTGCTGTGCCACGCTCCTGTTGGCCGCACTCCGGCTCGCTGTGCTCCCTAGAGCCCCCTTTTAATCACCCTGCTGCTCGCTGGGTTCATTTCTTGTTGTCATCTTTTTGATACAGCTTTCCCATCTATTTCCTATTACTTTCAGGACTGTCCTGCTATATCTTTAAAAAGCTTATTCTGTAAATGTGTTTTATATTTAGAATGGTTTGAGTTGGGAGGGACCTTAAAGACTATCTGGTGCCGAGCCCCCTGCCACTAGACCGGATTGCTCAGAGCTCTGTGCAGCCTGGCCTTGAATGCTCCCAGGATGGGGCATCCACATTTTCTCTGGGCAGCCTGTCAGAGTGCCTCACCACACTCACAGTAAAGAATTTTTTCCTAATACCTAATCTAAACTTACTCTCTGTCAGTTTGAATCCATTCCCCCTTGTCCTGACTCTGCATGCTCTTATAAAATGTCCCTCTTCACCTTTCTTTCAGGCTCACTTCAGGCTCCCTTTCCTTCCTTCTGGAAGGCCATTTAAGAATGTGACTTTTTAAAATGCTATAATATTCATATAATTCTTCATGTAAATAAAGCTCAGTTTGGGTTCTTTAGCATATTCTCCTTTTCTGATGGAGAATGTTGCACCATCCTGGTAGTATTACATCCTTCACACACAGCCCAGGCTGCTTGGTTTTCCAGCTGTGTAAGCTTATGAAGGCTGCAAAGTCCTACTCAGCGTTCATTACCTTTGATCCTCACACCCTGTAGGAGAGCAGAGTCCTAGCCACCAGGGAAAATGTCCTCCACAAAGACGCTGTAGGTACATCAGTAATTATCAGTACAGACCAATGCAGTTTGTCACTAAAGGAAAGCAGCCTGCTGCAAAGAGGGAGGTCTTTTCAGGAATTACTCCTCAGATAGAAGGTGTAGGCTAATTGCTGGGGTGAAAGAAATGACACTCCTTCACTTTTGAGCTGAAGGGTCCTTTCCATCAGACAGAACTATGCCACGTACCTCAGACAAGAGGAAATAAGAGTGAGAAATAAAATTAAGTATTTGCCTTGGAAATGAGTCCTTCAAGTGATTTTTATTTCCTCCCCTTCCTGCCTTGGCTACCCACAGGTTATGAGCAGTCGCTTCCTACCCTATGACAACATAGTGACAGACGCAGTGCTAAGCCTGGATGAGGACACCGTGCTTTCAACCACTGAGGTAAGGGTCTCTGTCATCTTGGGAGTCTGCTTGGCTCCTAGGCTCAGCCTGAGCACAGCAGATAGGCTCTTTTCTTGGCTTTGCCAGTGAGCAAATGTTACAAAATTTCCTGCTACACTCCTCGGATTTAACGTGTTGCACTTGTTTCAGCAACCCTGCCACTGCCTGCCATCAGAGGAGCTTTACGCCCTGGTTAATTGGCTCATCATTAGCATATGGTTCTTCCGTTCTTTATTATTTTAGTAACATAGCTGCAGGCGGGTGTAGGCAGCCAAGAGCAGTAAGCTTTAATATTCTGCTCTCACTTTTCTGATTGGGGTGGCTTCCGCCCCATATTATCAGTAGGGTGTAGGTGGAAAAGGAAGGCTTGTCAGCAGAGGGGGACTGCTATCACTCCAATAGACAGCAGTGCCACCCTAGTGCAGGATTTCACTGAGGAATGCTCTTTCCCCATTGTGTCAGCCCATAAAATTAGAGATCTTTGCTAGTTTAGGTTCTCGAGTGTCTGTGCCAAGAGCAAGATAGCACTAAGAAAAGAAAAATACTGTAGAAAACCAATTTTTACAACTGGGATGAGTATTGATTTCTAGAACCTCTTCCTGAGAACCACAAGGGAAACTGATGACAGTTTATATAGAGTGCAATATTTGGGAAATACATTATTAATGATAGCCAGGGAATAGCTTGAAAAGCTCAATTTTCTTTTGTTTTCCCTTTTTTCCTCCATGTCATTCTGCTCTCCCCACTTCACCTTCATGAAAATGCATTTCTCTCAGTGATGGGGATCTTTCACTAATGCTGCCACTACTTATATGTCAGTGAAGAAATGCGTAACATTAGTCTTCAGTCACTGCTATATACCCTAAGATGTCACTGAATTTGTTCTAAATGGATGAGATTGCAAGTGCTCTTCCCTGTACAGCTGTTGTGCGGTGGTTAGACTGCTCAAGAAACAGCCTTGGTAGCCCTCTTTTGCTTCAAAAACGAAAGAAATAGTTGACATTGAATCTGTTTGATACCAGTGTTACACCTTGGTAGTTTCTGTAGATGAGGAAGAATTTGGCTGCTGCCAAAGCACTTGTGTGCCAAGCCCTGCACAGCCCAAAGAAACCCCAAAGCAATAAAAAGCATTTCTTCTTGGGCTGGACTTCCTAAGCAGGTTGTTGCTCAGCATCTCCGGTGCCCTGGGAATCACGGTAATACCTCTAAGGAACTTCAATGAACTGATGGGGTATTTGCAGCAATCCAGCCTGTGGATTCCATTAGGATTTGAGGCTTTGTTTTGTTTTAACTGGTATTTAGTCCTCCTCCAAACTTCAGAGTCATACAGGCTTCTGAAATATATATGTAATAGTGTTTCTCATTCAACTTGGCCATGTTTTACCCTAAACATTTTGACGCACAAGTCCTTGTTGCTGTGTGAGACAACCTACACTTTTCTTTGTGGCTTTGTTGCTTTGATGTTTTCTTTGTTGTTCCTGTGAGCAACTTGCAGCTGATCCTGTGTGTTTACGCAGTGGGTATTTGCTCTATGAGCCCCTGGTCCCTGTGCTGCTGACAGAACCAGCTGGCCAGCTCTTGCTAAAACCCACCTTACAGCTCCAGCATGTCTCTGCCAGGGTGCCAGGACCAGAAGCTCTGCTTGGTGGCTGTCCATGAAGAGCTGGGGGACTTCCCTATTGTTTCACTTCCCCCACGGTACAGCTTACGCAAATGTGATGTGACATTTCCTTTGAAACTAGCTACAAGGCCCAGAAAAGGCAATTTAGAAATGTGGTCAAAGACAATCACATTCCCATTGAGAGCAGCAGTCACCAGGCACATCCTCCAGACTGTCTGACCTCAGCATAGTAAAGGTTTTCCATTCTCAACAGAACAGCGTGTAATTGTTCTGTGAGAGGAGCCGTTCCACATGCAGAGATGGCTGTGTGCATGGGAAGTCATTAGAAATCATTGTAGGTCATGATACAGAGGTTTAAGAGACTGCCAGCTTGGTTGGATTTTCTTGGTGATCAGCTGAGAGTGGCAGTACTGCTGGAAATGACTTAGGATGACTCCTGAGAGGCTTTTTTAATAAAGGGAGTTTTCTCTTGGGGTGGTTGCTTTAGTGCATCTCCCTAGTGCAAAGGCAGATAGTTGAAAGCACAAGAGGGCACTGGGTGCAGCAATTTTATTATTTATTTAAGCTTGAAATTCTCAGACTTCTTTAAAGAAAACAGATGTCACGTTTTATGGGAAAGGCCTTTATAGGGAAAAAAACCCTTCAGTTCTTTCATGTGGTATTGATTTGGATGAGATCAGAACTATCACAACGGTAAATGGTTTGTGCATATTGTCTTTTTGGTTGACCTCAGATTCCTTGAAACAACTTTAAAGAAAATAACCGGGCCCTAACTTTTATTTCAGCCCATGTGTGACTCTTCTGTTTCATAAAAACACTTCTAAATGTGAGAAGTCTGACAGTAATCAACACAAAATGAGACTGTTCTCAGAGCAGCTATTCTTTATCTAACCTCTACACCCTTAACATTGACTGCATTCTTGGAAGGCTTTTCAAACATTTTTGAGCAAAGTTGTAGGTCCCTTCTGGTACTGAGGGGACCCTAATGTGCAGTGCAGAAACAAAGCCCTCTTTTTGGTGGGGTTTGACTAGGACAATTAGAATTGTGTATAGCTCTTATAAAATTTCAGTCAAGTTTGAGCTCCAAAATCTAAGTTGAAGGGGAGAGACTGCCAACCACTGATAAAATCTTTCCATATGTATTTTTACCAAACTCTTCTCAAATATAATGCTGACCATCCTTTTGCAAACTACCCCAATCATCCTTTTCCTCATATTGCTAGATTTTTTTCGGTAGGATCATGGGGTAGCAATGTCCTGTCGCTTCTCAATTCTCAGAGATTTGAGTTATTAAAATAGTTACAACAAGACAGTAAAATAAAAAAATGCCATTGGCAGCATTTGACATACTCTTGTGGCTCATACAATATAAAACATTTTTCTTGAAGTTTAGGTTCCTTATGCCATTTAACTAAATGGGAATTTCATCTTCCACTTTATTAAGCTGTATGTTGAACCTTTTGGGTCATACTGACAGTCTTGAAAGAATGACTGATGTGGTCTTCAGAAGGCTCAAAACAGTTGGAAAATATGAAAGAACTCCACACTGACTGTCTGTTTTATTCTCACTGAGCCACCTTTACCATTTAAAGTGTTTGACTCCTGATTTTCCAAACTCTGTTAACTGATAAAACAGTAGATGCAATGCACAAAGATGTGCAGAAATTTCAGTTTACCACATGGCTATTACCCCTTGGTGTTGCAGCGAAGTATAAATACACGCACCTACACCCATTCTTTCTGTAACTTGAAAAGGTTTGATATGTAAAGGGCAAGCCTGAAAATGTTAATGTAATGCTGTGATGCTCTAGACTCCCTTTAACAGGAACCATTAAAATGTGCATAATTATAGGGCAAAATGTCAAGCAGTCAGTTTCATTTACTGATGAATACACAGAATTACTGTTTTGCAACAGTTCCAAGATTTTGAATTGTGAATTAGTGGCAAGGTAGTATTTTGGTTTGTTGGCATTTGTTGAAACAGTTTTGGTATTCATTTGGCCTGTACCTTTGTCCACAGGTGGATTTTGCCTTTACAGTTTGGCAGAGCTTTCCAGAGAGGATTGTAGGGTATCCTGCACGCAGTCACTTCTGGGACAACACTAAGGAAAGGTGGGGGTATACCTCCAAATGGACTAATGACTATTCCATGGTATTGACAGGAGCTGCTATTTACCACAAGTAAGAATCCAGAGCATCTGCTATCCTTCTTCTGTATGAAACAAAATAGTAAAGAGGGGGTGGGGTGTGAAGAACATTTTTCTAGGGAGGTGAAAAAATGGAAAGATAGTAAGTGGGTCTACTTTTTATGGGGTAATAATTTAAGTTCTTAGTTTGGCTCTGGGGATCTGGTAGTCATTATTGCACTTGTTGGGTCTCTTTGAAGTCACTTGTGTTTTGAGGCAGTTGGACTGCTCTTTTTAACATCAGGAATTACACACTTCAAAGAGTTCCCAAATTCATTAAGCTGCTTGGCTGAACGGCGTGTAGCGTAGCAGAAAGGAGGTTACTTCCAGACCAGCTCTGGGTATGTGTTGGCTGACAGCTGCAGACTGCAAAGTCTTCTGGCTACTCTAGAAATGTACAATGGGCATGTGGCAGCTCAGCATATTGCAGCATGTTGGAGAAAACCTGTGTTGTTAGAACTTCAGCAGACCAAAGTCCTCTCTACATTTAAAAAGAAAATGCTGGAGTCTCTAATCCACACCCCCACAAAGGAGAAGACAGGCCGCAGGGGATGATATAGACCCAAAGGAGAATAATTTCAACCATAAGAACAGTAGTAGGGCAGTTTTAATAAGAGTTCTTTCCAACTGAGCACTTTGGAAAGAAAATATAGGGGATGAATTTATCAATGTTGTCTGTCACATTATAGCACTGTGGGGCTCTCCTTCCTACTTGTCCATTATCTTGATACTGAGGCCCATATTGTTTCTTTCAACCTGGTTACTAAAAAGGCGTATGTTCTCTTTCTCCCTTAGCACTGTTTACTGATTTCCCTTCTTGGAGGGTGAGACCAAAGAAAGGAAGTGCTGTACTGGGAGTTGAGTATAGAACTTGGGCCTCAACTGAGATAGAAATGTCCAGGCTACCTGAAAGCACGGTGACTTGTATTAATAACACTGCTGTTGGTTTTCAGATATTATCACTACCTGTACACTCATTACCTGCCTGCCAGCCTAAAGAATATGGTGGACCAACTGGCCAATTGTGAGGACATTCTAATGAATTTTTTGGTGTCAGCCGTGACAAAATTGCCTCCAATCAAAGTAACACAGAAAAAACAGTATAAGGAGACCATGATGGGACAGGTATGTAACCACAGCCTGTTTTAGCAGTTGGGATGTATTGATAATGTAACATGTTCACTTCTAGGTTAGCCTTACACAGTGATACAATTCTGTCAAATATTTTTGCAGTTTTTAGTTTAGCAGAACTGTAAATAGACTTTAGGTATGTTTATTATAATTAAGAGAAAGGAAAAATGGCAAACATCTACAGTGGATGCTGCTTCCCTTCATAGTTTTCTGACAGGTGTTATTCATGGTGTTCCCAAACTCCTGGAACTGATGATTTTGGTGACTGAATTTCAGTTAAACTCTAATTTTCTAATTAAGTATTCTAGACCCAAGACCTAGTCATGGAATGTTAGAAGCATAAACTCTAGAAAGATATTTTATTTTTTATTATTAATTAATATAATGTACCAGGCTGTCCCTGTGCTGTTTTAAATTATATCGTGTGATTCAAGCACTGACACTGAACTGTCACAACAGAGGTAATTTGTGATATGCAAGTGCTTTTTTCCGCACAGGGATCATTTTATCCCACAGTCATGCCATCACTCACTAGCAGCCATGAAGTGTTTGCTTTAGGTTCTCTTCCAGCTCCTGGATAAGCCTCCTGTCATTGCAGAAGTACCTCTAGTAACAGGGATACGTGGTAGTGTGGGGACACTTGTTGTCCTCTGCTGCATGAGAGAACGATGAGAGGAATAGCAAGTCCTGCAAAACCTGCAGTCATGAACAGCCTCCCGTCTGTGCTGCCACAGCGTCTGTGATCTCAGTGCAAACAGTACCATGATTACTAGGGGGCAGGTGAAAGAAGGGCCCTCGATTTTCCCCCCACATTTTCTCCTGGTAGCATTACTTGGATCTTTGACTGGGGAGTTGCCGTGCCAGTTTGTAAACTCCATTATCTCTGTGTCACTGCACTTGCACCTGAGGTACCGGTAGCACTGGTAACACTCAGCAGTTCTAACTCATTTGGGTGCCCAGGAGACCTTCTGTGAATGAGAAGGTGCCATCCAGAAAGTACCTATTGCTTCCAGTTTCAGCTTCACCTCTCCACAGGGCTGTGATTTGGCTGTTTGGCAAAGCCTGAGCATTCATTTTTCATCTTACAGCACGGGTGACTCGAGTCAGCCATGAACTATAACTCTCTCCTAAAGACAAGTTGTTCCTGCAGCTTTGGGAAATGTAATGGACCATGTTCATAATTCCTTGAAAGACAAATAAAAAATTAACATAACCTCAGTGTTGTGACAGAGATGAATAGTCATATGGAAATTCAGTGTTAATGGCCAAAATATCTGCTATAATCCTCTAGCTACAAGCTTTTACTTGCTCTTTAGTGACTCTGTATAATCAGGAGGCTGTAATCAATGCACATTGTACCACTTGAGCTCAACCGGACAGGCCTTGAACCAAAATCAAGTCTGGTACCACAGTCATTTGGCAAGTCCCTGACTTTATCTGTTTCTTCATGTTTTAATTTACATCCTTTGACTTTATGAATTTATTTGTTTTTAAAGTACAGAGGAAACATAAGTGCTATAGAGAGATGCATGGGAAGTTGCACAAAAAAACCCTTAGATTCTCAACATTCATACTTTATCTTAAATAATAGTTTTATTATGTTTATAAATGTTCTTTAGGTACAGATAAAGAATAATAGCAGCTTTAAAGCTGCTAGGGCCTTTTTTTTCAAGAGCTGCTGAGTTTCAATGGACTTGCACAGGGATTATAGCTGCCCTGAACTTTGGAAAATCATGCCAGAATATTTTGCCTGTATGCAGTCAAAGACCCCATGGTATTTTCCTTGGGTCAGAGTTTAATATGATGTAGTTCATTTTTTTGTGTCTGTGAGACAGTTCTGTTTGATGCACTGGACTTGGCCAGTGGGATTTCTAGAAGCACCTTGCTTTACACTGCAGGGCACCTACACACACGAGTAATGCCAAGCACATAAAGACATCTACTCAGATACAAGCTGGTTGAAATTACTTGTGTATGAATTTCTACAGATCTGAACTACAAAAGTTCGTGTTTGACCCTGAATAATTGTTTTCCTCCTATGCCTGAAGACCATGGGTAGCAACCGGCCTGGGCTTGGGTGTGCACCTCTGCTGGAAAGCAGTGGCCTTCTTTTTTTTTCTGGTAGTTTTTAAGAACTTGTATTCCTGAAATAGTGGGAGGGTTTGAAGAAGAGCGAGGGATAGGATGAAATAGAGTGCTGGCAAGATTTGTGAGGGCTGCCTGTGGGTGTTGTGTTCCAAAAGCTGGCTCATGGTTGAACTTGTGTTTCCGTGCTGCCCTGTCCTCTGCTCTGTTTGGGAAGTCAGGGGTGTCCATCTCAGCACCACTGGGTCTGCTGTGGGCAGGGTGTTCTTCCCCCTGTTTGAGCCCCAGGAGCGGGATGCAGCCGCCGCAGAGCCGCGCGTCCCTGGCACGGCTGGGCACCGTGGTGTCCGCATGGCCCAGCTCCCGCCATTCCCGCCATCCTGTGTGCCAAGGCCGACTCTGATCTCTGCTCTCCTCCCCTCACAGACGTCCCGGGCCTCGCGCTGGGCCGACCCCGACCACTTTGCCCAGCGGCAGAGCTGCATGAACACTTTCGCCAGCTGGTTTGGCTATATGCCGCTGATCCACTCGCAGATGAGGCTCGACCCTGTCCTCTTTAAAGACCAGGTCTCCATCCTGAGGAAGAAGTACCGAGACATTGAACGACTCTGAGGACGCTGCTGAGGGGGCCGAGCCGCCCTCACCCGTGTGGGAGCCAGACTGCCGCCGACAGCGAGCGCCCGACCCCGCCAGCCGCGTCGCGGTGCCGGGCCCACTGCTCCGGACTGCGCCGAACCGCCGGCAGGCTGCTGCCGCTGAGACTAGGTCGTGTACAGTTTCATTATGGAACATTAAATAATTATTTTTGAAATGATTGCTATGCAGGTTTAAACTTTTTTAATGATCAAAAAAAAAAAACCCTATTAAAAACAGAGTTCTTTCTTTAATCAAAATTGTGTTGGTTGTGAATATTTCAGAGCTGCCATTTCTTTCTTTTATGCATTTGATTGTCAATGCAATTTTCATTCCTTTTTCCCTGCACAGTTAAGCGCTGGAATCTCACGGGGAGAAAATGCAGCAGGTTCAGAAACAAACTGAGCACAAACAGGACGGAACTGAAGTATTAGTATTTCTCATTTACTACCAACTTTTGTTTTCCTGTTTTCCCCAAGCCAGTAGCAGCCCCTATGGCTAAACTCCTTCGGACAGCCAAATGAGAGGGTAGATCCTTCTGGCTGGGGACCTCTTTTAAAGGCAATCAGCCTTGCCTTGAAGGGAGAGAGGAGCATTACCGTGGAACACAGGGACACACATACACAGCAGGGCTGCAGGGCCTGTGTTGTGCTCACAGAGGCACATCCTGAGTGTCCCTGCCCATGGATGGCAGAGCACCCCGGGGCATGGTGGTCCTGTGGTTCACCCAGAGCCCGTGCAAGTCCCTGCTGCGGGCAGTGGTGCCACTTGGCAGCTAAACATCCAGAAGTAGCTTCGTTCTGAGGGTAAAAGGAGTGTTGACAGAAAGCAAGAAAGCATGTTGGTGCTTGTTGCAGTGCAGGAATGTGGCCTGTAACTGGCTTATTTGAAATCAAAGCATGGGCTTCTGTTCTTTCCCTTTTTTTTTTTTTTTTTTTTTTTTTTTTTTTTTTTTTTTTTTTTTTTTTGGAAGTGCAAATATATAGAGAAATTCCCTCATGGAGATCTGACTCCTGAATTATGGTCAGACACAGTCCTGGCATCAGTGGTGTTCCCAGGCATGCTTGGGGCTGGGTATCTCACACAAAAAAACTGCTTCTGAAAGATGAGTGCTGCTCATGCTCCAAAACGGTTTAGAGTTTCAAATATAAGTATTTTAAATTGCAATATTCCAGTTGTTTATTTCTTTGTAATCCTTTCTTATGTATGTGTTTCTTTACATTGAAGAATGAAAACAGAAGCAGTGATTTGGGTCAGAAAGATGCCATTCCAGTTTGCTAAAAAAAGTAAGCACTTTAAAAATGTTTCAAACTCTCACATTTGAGGGTGCTCCGTAGTTACCCCCACGCCAAGAGGAGCTCTGTTAAGTCACAGCAAGAGGGTTTAGTGCCAATGCCCAGAAGACCAGCAAGCCTTTCTATACCTCAGTTCTTTGTAAGCAGGCAGTCTGGTAGCAGGGATGAAGGACTGACTCTTCAGTCACTACCAGCCACATCTAGTAGGAGTGAAGAGTAATTCGACCAGAATGACCACCTGTTTCGTTCAGGCTCAGGCACCAATTCAATGTGCAGCTTTAAGCAACTCGCATAACCAGGGCATGCCTCAGTTTCCTCTTTGTAGAAGTAATAATTGCTGGTTGTAGAGAGAATGCTGTGAAGCTTAAATGATTTCTCTTGCTGTTAAGATCATTATCCCTAAATGGAAAGTTGCTGTAAAAGTGAAAAGTA
The DNA here is from genome assembly GCF_015227805.2 of Hirundo rustica. Taxonomy (NCBI): domain Eukaryota; kingdom Metazoa; phylum Chordata; class Aves; order Passeriformes; family Hirundinidae; genus Hirundo; species Hirundo rustica. The sequence continues at coordinate 13,805,032 of NC_053450.1, forward strand.
CGTGTTACTAAATGTTGAATGCAACCTGACATGTAAAGACTTGCAGAGAGTGCTTTGCTTTGCATATGTATTGCAGTATTTGAACAGAGCACATCAAATTAGGGCAGGACCATCAGGTTCCTGACATTTTGTTTTAGGATCATAGAATGGTTTGGGTTTGAAGGAATCTTGAAAATCACCTAGTTCCACCCCCCCTGCCCCATCTTCCACTAGACCAGGTTGCTCAGAGTCCCATCCAGACTGGCCTTGGACACTTCCAGCATGTTCTAGGCAACCTGTTCTAGTGCCTCACCACCCTCACAGTTAATAATTTCTTCCTAATATCTGATCTAAATCTACCTTCTTTCAGTTTGAAACCATTACCCCTTGTCCTAGCACTACATGCCCTTGTAAATCTGAACCAGATCTTTAAAGGAATCCGCCAAAATGTGTGAGACTGCAGCTAGTGATTGACTTAAGCTGCTGAAAGGAAGAGACACCACTTTTCCTTCAATTCCTATTGCTCTCCCAATCCCTGGCCATGCAGTCTCACCTGACACCTTCTGCCATGGTGGTGGCCACCAAATGCTTCTGTGAGCCCATTCAGCTCTCTAAACTCATGGAAAACTGTCCAGTGATTTATTGGATTTTTCTAATACCATTTTAGAGAGTTAAATCAGCATGTGGAGGGAAATGTAAAGAGACTGCAGTAGGTAGGCAAGGCAAGGGAGGGAAGGGGAGCAGGATATGTTTCAGTCTGTGTTAGGGTGAGCTGCTAATTCAAGATGCTCACATCTTTTAAGAATCTGAACCTCACTTTCCTGTGCTCTCAGGTCTGTGTTTCATGATCTGCATGGGAAGGTGAAATACAGTGATTTGATTTGAGTGAATGGCTCAGTGGCTCCCATGGCAGTTTTCCTCTTGGAGATCAGGTAGTTTGCTCAAGGACTGGAACAGACCTTCTACTTAGACTCACTTTCTGGAGAATGTGCCAAACACTGGATGAGGTTTGCAGAGTTGCTCATGTGCTGTGCGCAGGTGAGTGAACACCCATGTCCACAAGAGCATCTGCACCTCTGGGAAGCAGTCACTGATCTGTAGCCAGCAAGAGGGACCCATACTAAAACAAAACTACAATTCTGTTTGGGTTTTAGTAAATGCCATTTGGGGACACATGGGTAGGAGTTTCAGTTAGAAAGGGAGTAACTAACTATTTTTGGAGTGCAGCAAGTCAGGCCAAGCTTTTAAGCTGTTTGACATTCTGTTATCCTCACTTTTTGGGATGGGTGAAAGAGACTGCTAAAGCTCCCTCTCAGTGTGATTCGAGGCCCCTTGTGTTTACTGATTGCTAATTAAAGAAGTAACAATGGAAGGCTTAGCTCCAGAAGGGATGTGGATAGGTAGGAGCATTTCTCCTTGCCCTGCGTTACCCGGGTGCAGTCGTCCTGCTGGGAAACAATGTCCCTCCAGCCAGTCTCAAGAGCGGCCGTCGGTCTCCGTGTCCGGGCCCCGGCACGCAGGGAAGAGCTGGACACAGAGCAGCTCAGAGACCCACTGGGGCCATCGCTGGCCAGTGCTCCTAAGGACAGCAGGCAAAGCCTCGCACGTCTACCTGTGTTGGACAGAGCTGTGTTGGTTCCTTAGTGAATGAAATCACTCTTTCGTTGTGTCCTAGGTGCAAGTTAATGGTTCTTTCTTCTTTTTTTTTTTTTTTTTTTTTTTTTTTTTAATCCTCTCCCGATTCAGATGGTGCTGAAACAAGGTTCATTCCTTGTTGCTCCTTTTGTAGGTTTTTTTTATTGTTATTTTTCATTAACAGCAGGCTATGTTAGCCTTTACTTTACAGGTACTTGAATGCCTGATGACTTGACTGAGTGTTACGCATGTGGCCTTTTGTAAAGGTTACTGACCTTAATTTAATCAGGGGTGAGATGGGTGGATGAATGTGAATAGATCCATGCCATTAAAACAGAATAGAACTAGGGATTAGAGTTTGGGAGAACTGATGAATTTTTAATTGAATTTATTAAAGGGAAAAAAAAGAAACCCTTCCCAGTTATAATTTGAATAAGACCTATTGCTGGAGAAAGGTTTCATGAGAAAAATGCGATGCAAAAATAGGGGCAAACATCCAAGATAGAAAGTGCCTGGCACTCCTTGCAGTCCTTTGGGCCTGCACAAGATTTTATTTGCCCTCTTTCAATTTTGTGAGAATCTGTAGTTATTACCATACCTTTTTCTAGATGTGAATGTTTAAGCTTTGTCATAATTTCATAGTGAACACACTGATGTGCTAATTCATGGCTATTGAGCACTTCGATCTTTTCCACTGGAAAACATTGAGGATTTGATGAATTTCAGGTTGCAATTTTTATTTTAGAGCCAAATTTGGCAAAGAAATAAATCTTTCACCAATTAGAGCCTTTTAAAATAGCTCATTTACCAAAAGATGTCATATGGAGAATGGAAGTCATCAATTGAAGCAATGAAAGAAAGAGCTATATGTAGACTCAGATTTTTAAAAAATCTTTATATGCTCAGTGTAAAATGTTGTGTCCTCCTCTTTTGCACTCCCCTACTGAAACTAAAAGAATACTCAGTGTTTGCCATAACATCTGTTATCAATTGACAACGATTTGTTAATTCCTCCACTTAAACATCCTCTTACAGCAGAGGGTGGTCTGGTTGTCTGCTCTTTTTTTTCCTTTTTTTTTTTTATTCCTGGGCAGACTCTGATGTCTGTTCTGGAAACGTGGCCTTCAAGGGCATCAGCCTGACAGAGCCATTTCCCTGGGCATTAGTGGGATTTCACGGGATGGACCTGTGGTCTTCCAAGAAGGGACCTGCCCCACACAGGGTCTTACCTGGCATCTGCTGGAAATAAAATTGCATCTTCCAAAATTTTGTACATCTCACCCTTGTTTAAAACTAAGTCAAGTTGGCCTTTATACCACTCTTTTAACCATGTTCACACACATTTTTTAAGTTGGAATTAAATTAGAGGGAGTTAAATTCAGCAAGATTTAAACTGGAGGGGCGGGGTGTGTAGGACTCATCAGATACTTTGAGATGCTCCCTCCCACTCTTTCACACTGTTTTTTAGTGATTATTTCACAGTGGGTTAGTGATGATCCAATGGGCCTTGCGACCTTGTACATAATTCTGTATATTTATTTTGAGAGAAAAAAATGTATAGTGTTTGGATTATGGGAATGGAAACCTGAAATGGAAATTCTTAGGTTGGCAAATGTAAAGCAAAAAGCAAACAAAAATACAATCTTATTTTGTATAAAATGTACATTTTTGAGAAAAATTTTCTAATGCATTACCAATGTTTTCATAGTGCTACCACATCTTTTTTAAAGTGTTTCTCCCTCTTTGTTTGACTATTGACAACATGGTGCAATTAAACCTAAAGCAAATGTGTGAGTGAGAGAAAAAGAGAGAATGAGAAATTTAAAAGCCATATTATTTGGTTTACTTCATTAACCTGTATACCATCATAGGTTTACCATCTAAGATAGGTTGGTTTTATAGATAGTGTCACCAAAGACTTTTTTTCTTCAGATTTATTTTGAAAAGTTGTTAATAAAGGACGTACATTTCTGTTGCAGTGTGTTCTTATTTTTAAGGTAGAATAACAAATCTTGTTTTGGTTCTTGAGAATGCAAATTTGCAAGCGCAATTGCCATGTGTCTCAAGTCTGGGGTAGTTAAATGAAAGGCTCTTTATCTGCTTTCTCCTCAGCCTGAACTGAGCATTGGCTCTGTGTGTCTTGTGTCTCTGTTGCATTGACAAACGTGTGGTGTAGCATGTATACACAGTGTCCTAATCCTGCAGCACTGACGGGTGTTTGCTGTCTTACCTGAGGGCAGAACTTTTGGTCTGTCATTTGTGTAAAGCAGGACAGTATTCCTGCAGTGTGACACAGTCATTGGTAGGAATGGTGACTTTTAGAAGGAGTCACTATAAAGTGTACATGCAAAAATAATCACTCCACCAGCTTGGAGGCCTTTGAAGACTGATCCTGCAGGCTGAGGATATATTGATTTATGATCCATACTTACTGTTATGGGAGTACCAGAAGCCTGCCACAGTCACAGGGGTTTGCTTTCAGCCCACTTGGCTGTATACATGCACAAAGCATCCTCTCTCTGTCAGAGCTTGGCCTTGCTGTCTCCCTGCATAGCTGACAAACAGAACAAAGAACTGCTCAGGATTATTCTCCTCACTTGTTTCAGACATGGGATTAATAATGAGATATGTTGTGCCTCACGTGTGCTGGTTTCTCTCTGCTGATGGTACAAGCACACCGATTGCAGGATCTGCAGCACAGATGTCAACATCTGCTCGGATGAATCCCACACTGGGAAAGCTCCTGATAACGCTAGTGGGCCCAGGTTCATGGCCTGTACATTTGAGGGCTTAATCACTGGTTTGTTCCCAACAGATGTTCAGACTGACCTCATCCCTTCTGGGGTTCAGACTGCCAGGGCATGAAGAGGGCCTTACACTGTCAACCCATCTGATCTGTCAGTCATGGAAGACTGATGAATCTTGGAAAGAGGTTGAAAGATGTGAGTCTGCTCTTCTGGTTTTCAGTGCCACTACAGATTCCTTCAAAACAGCATCCCAGCAGTGTGGGTTTGATACTGGCTGTGGGCTCCCTGCCAGAAAATGAACACAAAATGTTTCCCTGAAAATGATCTAACAACACTCCTTCAGCACTTGAATTCTGTGGTTTTGCTATGTTATTTATATAAAATAGCCTGCAGTGGAATTAATTTGATTAAATGCAAGTAGCTACATCTGTAGAAGCCACCAGAAGACTTGCCTCCATTGGCATTTAGCGTGGACTGACTGGTGTAGAGCTGTAGTCTGAAACCTGACTTTCATGCTGTATTTACCTTGGAGGTGAGGATTTAAATGTGGGGGTGGAGTGTGTCAGGTCCACATCTGCCCCTTCCAGATTTATTTCATTTGAAAAGGGTTCAGTCTGTGGGCTCCAGTGTGGCCCTGTCATGTGAACCAAAATGAGGTAAGGAGAAAACTGGGATAGTCACCTCAGAAGTGCAATGTTGACCTCAACCAAACCTCTGCTGTTGCAGTGCGCCCCTCAGTAGCCTGCAGAGGCAGTGGAGATCAAATCCAAAACCAATCAGGTGAGTAGGATACTTGGAGACTTGTGCCCACTTCATCTCTGCTGTATAGAAAAGTGGTCCATAAAGAAAAACCTCCAATGGAGATCTCTGTGTTGATGTGTTAAGTGAGGGAATCCCACGCTGGTGTCACTTTTGCCTGCTAGCCTCTCTCACTGGGAATGAAATCTATTCTTAGCGAGAATACACCAAAGCCAGGTCTGGGAAGTCCCTGGGACCTTACTTCCTTACATGAAGTAGGGATCTACCCCAAAATACTTAGAACATAATCAGTTCGACTTTGAATGCGCTCTTGAGACTTTTGTTGAATAACCTCACTGAAGCCTATTGTGCAGTCACTTGAATGGAGGTAGATAAGAGTTGGCACTGATCAATGCCTTATTTTATTTTCATTTTTAAATGATTAGCAGAGAGAAAAGAAACAAGTGCCTGCTTTCCCTTTCTAAGAATGTTAGTTAATGGTAGCCACAATGTTATCAGAGAGAAACAGATTTTACTCAAGATTTTGAGCAGTGTGAGGTGATATTCTAGTCACTGCATGATATGGTTTATTCCACACTTCATTTCCCTGCATGACTTCCAGGGCTGTGTGGAGGTTTTATGAGCTGCCAGCTCCAGATACTGCTAGTTCTGGTAAGCTGAATTTGCACATCACCTGCATTTCTATTGCACATTAAGGCTGGATGGGCGCTCCATGCTGCAGTGGCATCTCTGTGCAGCTTGAGCTCTTACTTGTCTCTTTTCTGTAATTAACTATTGTCTTGCTGGTGGTGGTGAAGCAATTTAAGGAACAGCTATATTTTTCTCCAGACAATGTAAGTTAAAGCCATTACTGAGATTTCACAAGAAGAATGTAGTGTTAACACAAACTGCGGAGGTAATGACTAAATAAATAAATAAATAAATAAATAACCAAAACAACAACACTTTCTCAAAGTTGCAGCAGAAATAAGAATTTTGAGCCTGTAAAATATTTCCCCTCAAGTTTGTCCCTTCCCCTCTACACAGAATCAGCTTCCAATCACAATCACAAAACAACAACAAATCAGTTGTTGGCAATTGAGTGATACATTTTGAGTTTTCTTTGTTTCTAAAACGGATCCACAGTCAGTTCCTCCTTGTATTAAACATCCTGAGGTCCGTAGCAGCCCCAGGGAAGATTTCATTTGGTAGCCCTGTAGATGCCTGAAAAGGTCCTACATTTTTAAGAAGAATTTAGGATCTGTTACGACATCTTCATAGAATCATAGAATGGTTTGGTTTGGAAGAGACATTAAAGATCATCTAGTTCATTTAGACCATCTTGACTTGGAGAAATACCTGCAGAAGTTCTAGTCAGATATTTCAAAATGTTCATCTTTTAGTTCCACCACAGTCTGCTATGCGGATCCTAGGCTGGGTCTTTTTCTGAAAATCTGCCCCACTTTACAGTCTCATCGCACAAACATCTGTGGAGCTGAACAATGCAGTAGGTAAGGTGTTGCACGACTGTCATATCCACACTATTGCTACCACTAATGGAGCATCGGGGAGCTGGGAAGACAGTATGGAAATGGACAAGTTAAGAGGACCTGAAACTGTATTCATAACCCAAGAATTTATAACAGAGTAATGGAGGTCAATATATCAGGAATAAAGACAGATTTTCCTCTTGCTTTGATTGGTGTAAATCCCTCTTGTTTGTGCTGAAGACAATGGCTTGTTCTCAGCCCAAGAAAGGGCAGAACCAGACTTTAAAGCATGAAGTTCAAGTACCTTTTTATCCAGTGATGTCTTGATACTGGTAGATAACAAAGCACATCTACAACAGTGCACCTTGTGAAAGGCTGTCAGGAAAAGGCAGTCCTCTGCTTTACCTGAAACAGGCAGTTAGAGTACTACATTAATGCCAGCCAGTGACTATATTAAGATTATTTTTAATATCCAGGAAATCCTCAAGAGAAGCTAAAATAAAACAATTGTCACATTATAATTTTTAAGGAAAATGTATACCAGTTCATTGCAATTCCATTTCCCTCACAGCCTTAATAGAATTGTTGCTACTAGGACTGAAACAGTCTAGCTCAGGAAGATCTAAAAATTGGGAATTGTTTATGATACCAAGCAATAACGTTTTCAAAATCCATGGATGATTTAAATGCAATCTCTTTAAGTGTTGAAATCTGTTCAGTTCACTCCAAAGGCAAATAAGTCAAACGTATATTTTTGGCTCCCTCTCTTAGAGCAGGGCCAAACTCTGCTTTCAGCAACACTGGAGTGAATCCAAAATTATTACCTTGTTCCTCATGCCTTCCCAGAGCCCCAAGCTGGGGTCTCACAGGAGATTAGTGACCTTCCTTGGCTGTGAGGCATTGGGGTGAGCATGGCTTGGGCCTGACACTTCCCCTCAAAGTGGCTTTGCTGTGCTCATTGTGCTGTTGTGCAGCACAAGTCCAAAAGTGGGACATGATCACAGGTGGGGATGGGGCTTCGCCTCCCTGAATTCAATTTAATGGCCTAGTAATGGAATTCAAGTCTGATACATTTAGAGAGGTAGTGTCAGTAGTAAATGAAGTCTTGAGGAAGATGTTTTTCATGTAATGAGATCAAGGACCTGTTGATATAATTCTTGGTCTTTGGGTAGGACTCTTGCTCCATTTCCCAACTCTTCTAATGATTTCGTCTGAGGTGAAAAAACATTTAACCTCTCTGCATCTCACTGTTCCTAAACAGCAAGTGGGTATTCATAAATACTCTCATTTTGCAATGAAGAATGTGAACTTCAGACATTCATAGCTCGTGCTTTCTGGTCCTCAAGTGAAGCATTCAGTCTAAAAGTAAATTTTTATTACATCGTGCAGGAGCCCTGGAATTGGTATGAATGGAGGGATCATTGGGTGTGGCTGCTTCTAACCCCTTTCCTTGCATGTGTGGTTATAGTTTCCACTCATTTACTCTATTTAACTTCTAACTGGAGAAGAGGTTTGGAAAAACATAATGATTTATGGTGACACGCAGCAATAACAATATAACAGCCATAACCACTTACAAAAATGGTTGAAAGTCATTAATCCTGTATAACAAAGGGACAGACTTTGGAGGTCCAGTCTTGTAAGGCATGGCTACCCCAGCCTGTTGAGTCCCAGCTCATTGCAGTTATGGATATACACTGTCTGCAAGTCCAGCTGTTCTGGAGGTTATCCATGTCCTCGTGTTACACATGTCCATGTGGTAGCAAGGGAAAAAAAGGCAAATCAATGTCAGGACAACGAGAAGAGTCCAGCTTTGCCAACAACTAGCATCTTTCTAGAACTGTGTTGTATTTTTTTTTTTAGATCACCACAGCTCTGACATTGTATATCCCCCCTGGGTGTCAGGTAAATGAAGAAATCTGAGCCTTCACGTAGCCCCTGGATTTGAACTTTCTGAGGACAGCCTTCCTAGTTTGTGTGTTTGGACTGATGTCATGTGAATGAGTGAAGTCCTGCTGTATTTTGCAGCTGGCACTTGTCACCACTTATTTAATTTTCCAAGACTGTACCAATCCAAATTTTCTTGGATTTTTGGTTAAAAAATAAAATTAAAAAAAAAAAGTAATAATAACAGCTGTGCTGTTTCAGTCAAACCAAACTAAGGAAATTATCAGAATTTCTTTGTGAGCCCTGACTGTTCATCCTGAGAAAGTAAACTCAGTGGGAATGTGGAGTCAGTGCCAAGCTGAGCTCTGGAAGGTGCTGTCGAAAACTAGTGTGCCGGCAGGAAAGGGTGTGTACACGTGTGTGTGTGTGTGTGTGTGTGTGCAGAAAGGATGGAAAAAACACAGAGGTGCCCAGACAATTTGTTTTGCACCCTGAAATTTTCCAGCAATGGCCTCCAGTGCTTTTCCTGTGCTATGCATCAAATATGATAAGCCACATGGCACAGTATGGTGAAGTAAATGCATTGGGTCACTAAAGCGCATTAAGTGCCATTTACTGCATCGATTTAATTCTGTCCCTAGTAAAACTTATAATAACTGTCTCTCTCCCTTACTGCTGCTTTCCCTTTCCCTTTACTGCTGAGCAGGCAATAGCATCTATTTTCTTGCCCGACAGAGTAACTCAGCCTAGCTGATAGCCCTAGCCTGCTGCCATCCGTCCTGCCCTGAGCAATGCCGTAGATCAGAGCCTGTAGATACTCTAGGATGGCAACCTGCATGGGCTCAGCGTGGGTTTGGTGAGCATGAAAAGCCAAAGGCTTCTTTCACTGCCAGAGCATGGCAGCTCTGGTACTAGAGAAATTCAAACCTGCCACATTTTTCTGTGAAAGCTTTCCATTAGCAGAGCACGAGTCGTGCAGGATGAAAGATGCAAGTATGTTAGCATGATTGGGATTGAGTCTGGAGAATGGATGTCTCTATCAGAAGAGTTTCGTCTGCAGGAATTTGTTTATGTCATTTTCACTATGTCACCATTTCCCCCTGTACCACTGTGTAAGTGCCAGAGCAGATTGGAGGTCAGTGCTCAGATTAATTCGCCACGTAGAAAAAAGCTTTTTCTTTCTTTTTTCCCCTCTCAAGTGCTTACACAACCTTCTTTTTCACTAAAGAGTGCTGACTCTTTCCTTTTTCACTTTAAATTTCCAAAACACTGGTTTAAGTGTGCTCTGTTGTGCACCCCTTTGCAATTATCCCTTTTAAGCTGGTTACAAGGTTATGCTACTTCAAATTTAAATCACATCATATTAGGGGGTTTTGCAAATCTTGTGTGAACAATGAACTTTCCGCATGTAATTCCAGAAACTCCTTGAATCTAAAAGAATCTCTGACTGCAATAGCAAGTTAGTGAATGAATACTCAGAAATAAGGCAGTGCATTTCAACCCACAGCATAATTAATTTCAATGCTCCAGCATGGGTTGGGCAGCGAGGAAAGTGCTGCTGGATAAGATCTTTGCAGCACTGCTGCTCCTGGAAGCCTCAGTTCTCCCTCTGTGCTCCAAAGCAGCCAACTTCAAAGAGGTCCCCATAAAATATGCTATGGTGCAACTTTACACAGAGAGTACATAACTGTTTTTAGCTGATTTTATTGTATTTCTATTCAGGTTCCACAGCTCCTGTCTTTGCCATCTCAAGTGTCCTCGTAAAATGAGGCTGATGTGGACCCGGGAATAGGGCCAGTCCTACTGGTAAGCTCCAGCTGCTTTGTGCCAATTTACTGACAAAGCAGCTGTAAACCCAGTCTTTCTGGGTTTATGTTTCCTCTGCTGCATCTGAGTGGCTCTCAGCAGCTGGGGGATAGCAGAAAACAGGGACCTTGATGTTTAATTTCTGCTACGTGTCCTCTGTCAGGGGTGTAGACCTTGCCCTTGCAGGGAGATGTGTAGCACATCTTTCATCTATGGCTGTTGTAATTGTGTATTCAGTGAGGGCATCTGGAAGTGTCCCCCTGGGGCACCAGTACACAGTAGCTTTGCTGCTGACAGGAGCACAGGCCTGAGATTTTCCTCACTAGGTGTCTAGTACATTTTAAAAAACTTAAGGGAAAGAAAAGGATAACCTAATAATGCTGAAGGTACCAATAAAAACATAAAGCTGCCACTGGACCAGCGGAAGAGTGAGGAACACCCGAGAGCTGGCTGGGTCTCTAGTGACTCTTTGGGGTTGTGAGATGAGCCCGGTCTGGACCGTGGGCTTGGCAGTGGGGTCTGACGGGGCAGTGACACTCTCATAGGGCTGTTGTGTACTCTGGGGAGCCAGATCTGCTTCCCAGCTACTTCAGAGGGGCTTTCTGTGCACAGGTGGAAGAAAGGGTAGGGACAAAGGCATTTCCCCTTCCAGGGAAGGTGTAATGTAAGAGCTAAGGGAAAAGAGACTTCCAAGGTTTGGCTTCCCATTACCACACTCACTGCTCCATTGCAGAGCCTATTTCTTGTCCGCTTCTTCCTCTTCACTCTTTTTTTCCTTTTTTATTTTTTTCCTTTTTTTTTTTTTTTTAAGAGATTCACATTTTATGACTAATTAACAATTAATTTGGCTAGAGAGCAAGGGAACAGAAAGATGTGGTAGAACATATGGAGGAACACACTGTGCTTGGTCCCTGCAGATCTGAACTGAGAAGCAAGGTCCAGGAATAATCAGTTTATGAGCAGAATAGGCTGGAAATAAACTTTGGAAGAGGAAGAGAAGATAAATAGGAACCAAGTTCCATGTCATTTCTCCCTGAAAATTGCAGACAAGGTGAAGAAAAGCCCTAAGGAATCATTAAAAAGGTATGAGAGCAATCAGGGAAAGTGGCAAAGCTTTCCAAACAGACAAGGAAAGGGAAGACAAATTTGGACAGATTTTTTTTTTTTTTTTTTTTTTTTTTTTGTAAAGAGCAAAAGAATCAAAATTATATTTCACAGAATCACAGAATCAAGTAGTTTGGAAGCGACCTTTGAGATCATCAAGTCCAGCCTATAACCTAACATGACTTTGTCAACCAGACCATGGAGTTAAATGCCACATCCAGTCTTTCCTTAAACACCTCCAGGGACAGTGACTCTAGCACATCCCTGGGCAGCCCATTCCAATTCCCAATCACCCTGTCTGTGAAGATTTTCTTCCTAATACCCTAAACCTCCCCTGGCACAGCTTAAGACCCTATAAAGCCATGAGAGAGCAGTGGGTGTTCTGTCGAGGGCAATTTCAGGGACTAGGAGGAGACAAACCCCGACCTGTTTGTGGAGGTGAGGGGGCTGGGAGAAGGAAGTGAGCTGAAGTAGAAAGACGCTTGTTATTTGTTTGGTTTCTTTTGCAAGAAATCCCTGGAGAAAAAAAGTTATATGGGACAAGCTGAGGATTTGAAGAGTGGGAGAAAAAAGTCTGCCTGAGTCTGGGTTGGGTCATGTCACAAACTGGTTGTTTGGCAAAGACAGCAGATAAAAGCTGTCTCTGAGGCATAGAAATTTGACTGGCTCATGTGATTTTCACTATCAGTATTCTGTATTGTGCTAATAAAGGCATCAAGCCCTGCTGCTAGACTAAGGCATGCTGTCCCCAGACCCATGACTTCAGTGTTTGGTCCAAAGAAAGGGAATGGAGGGTACAGAGGAGAGCAGGGAGAGCTTGCATGTACTCTGGACTGAAAATAGAGAAAAGCCAGGAAATTACTCAGCTATGGAGCTAGAACAGGGTCTGTTCTCCAGGCCTGAGAATGAACATCACAGCTTGGCTTGCATCTTTTTTTCCTCCCCTTTGTTGTAATTCCCCACGAGACTAGACGGCCGCCGATGGCAAAAGTAAGAGTCTGCTCTCTGGCTTCAGGTGGGATTTTACAGCTTTTATTCTTGAGTCCTGCCCTGCCTTGGCCGGAGACCTTTCCCGATTGCTTGCTCCCGCTGCCACAGAGACCTGGCCCCCCTGTTGGGGCCTTTTCCCCAGAGGCAGGGCCCAGCGGCAGGGCCCCATAAGGGAGAAGCGAGAGGGAACCGGGCAGGGTTACATTTCAGTGTGGGGGATGGGCACTGCTGGGTAAGGACAGATCGCGTGATACATAGAAAAAACATTACAAATCCGATTAAATATGAACCCAATTAATGCATTACAACACCCCTTCCCTCTCTTTCCACCCTCAAACCCAATATGCATATGGTCAGATGCTGGTAGGGACAGCTCCTAATCGGTGCCATCCCTAAAATGGTGTGTGGGTGATATTTGGGGGCAGGGAGCTGGCACAGGCCAGATCTACACCAGGCGGTCTGTTAGCGGGCAGGAGCACAACAGCTGGGTGCTCTGACCCTGCAGAAACACTGCCAAGATATTCATGGACTCAGACAGGGGATCTAGAATACAAAGCCAGTGCTTGGGGATGCCTGAGGAGCTCAAACAGCCAGAAAAACCACCAGAGCAGAGGACAGACATGTTGTACAGATGCCTTGGTGCAGTTCTTTGATTTGTTAGCTCCTGATTTTGCTTTTTATGTGTGTTGGTGGCATTGGCCAAGTTCAAGAGCTATCTCCATGCCAGCAGGAGACGGGGTTCTCCCTGAGGTGCTGCGGCGGCTGGGTCCCTGTCCTTCCTTCTCCTTCCACTCAGGGCTGCCACCTCCGGGGCTGGGAACGTTCTGGAGGTCAGGCTGCTCTCACTGCCCCTGACTTGGGCCAGACTGGATCGCAGCCATGATCTGACAAGGGAGTAGCTCCCTGCCGTTCTCATTGACACTTACTGGGCTATTCAGAGGCATGATCTTTTTTTTCCCCAGGGCTCAGCTCCCATTTAAACACCTGCAGATAAGGGTCAAATTTCCTGAAGTGCTCATCAGGCAGCTGCCTCCCCTGGGACACTTAATCACAGTTTAAAAAAAAAAAAAAAAAAAAAAAAGCATGCTGAACTGTTCAGAAAGATCCAGCCATTTGTAAGTGCATAGGAGCAATGACTGTTCCTTATTTTAGCCTTAGTGTTGGGCACATGTTCTGATAATTTCTATAAAATTAACTCCTTATTTCCCCCCTTGGAAGAACAGATAACAATTTTCTTTGTGGGTTTTTTTTGTTGGTGGTGGTGGGTTTTGTTTGTTTGTTTGTTTGTTTGTTTGTGTTTTTTGGTTTGTTGGTTTTTTTTTTTTGGAAGCTGAAGGTCCTTGTTATAAATGAGAGGACCAAATTCGATAAATCAAAATTTGGAATTTTATTAAGAGACAAAATAACAGTCTCGGACAGCCACAATTAAAAGGACAGCGTCGAGCCCGGGGTCGGCGCCGGGTGAACAACGATAACACACTCTGCCAGTCTGTTATCCCCAAGTTCACATCTGGGGTTTGCAGCAGCCTCTTTTTATACACTGGATCGCAGAGAGAGGCCTGAGATGACGTGAGTCCTCCATCCGAGGCAGCTTCATTAAGTATGCAAGTCTCAGTTCTAAGAGTCTGAATGGATCAGCGGAGGAGGACAATGCTGTCGATGGTTGGTTCCAGGTGTGGTGTAGACATGCTAATTTTGGCTGGAGACCATCTAGATACAGATCTGAAACCATCATCGGGTTCTCCAGGCTATCATCTCTGTGTTCCGTTGCCCTTTGTTTCCTTTCAGCGATTCCTGGCAGTGACAGTCTTCTGTCCTCCTTTCTGGTAATTCCAATCAAGCTCTTTCCGTGTCCCTCCCAAACCTTTTCAGGCTAGGGACATTTTTGTATTCTATTAAATCCCCTTCTTCCCAAGTTCACCCACAAAATGCTAAAACAAAACCTAACTTCTAACATGCTAGTTTATACAGGACTTATAATCATACATTCAGTATGTGATATATGTGCTAAAGTTAATTCATGTTATCAAATTATAAAGGGTAAATGTTCACTGTATAAATATGAGTGTTAAAGATTTGTTCAAACTAATATGGGTAAAAGTAAAATAGAAAAACCAAAATAAAAGAATTTCCTCAACTCGGGAAGCACGGGAGGGACACGAGGAAAGTATGATTGGAATTACCAGAAAGGGGGCCTAGAAACTATCGCTGCCGGGAATCCCTGAAAGGATACAAAGGACAACAGAAAACGGAGATACAAGTCCGGAGACCAAGATAATCACTTCAGATGGATATCTCTACTCATCTCCGTCGAAAATTAACATATCCACGACACACCCGGGCCCAGCCATCAGCTGCATTGTTCCACCCTACCGGTCCATTCAAACTCCCGATACCGGGACTTGCATGATTAATGAAGACGCCTTGGAGGGAAGACCGTCAGAATCCCGGACTTCACTCCACGATCCAGTGTATAAAAAGGGGCGGCTGGAGACCGAAGTTGTGAACTTGGGGGAGTAACAGACTGGCAGAGTCTGATATCCGTGTTCACCCAGCGGCGATCCCAGGCTCAACGCTGTCCTTTTAATTGTGGCTTTCTGAGACTGATATTTTGTCTCACAATAAAATTCTAAATTTCTAATAAATCGAATCTGGTCGATTTTATTTATAACAAGTATTACGATTTTTATTCTATTAACATGAAGTAACTTCAGAGCAGATGTTACATTCCTTTTTAACTATTTGTAGCCAAAGCATGTTTGTGTCTCTCTCCTGGTAATTCTTAATCATGTTATGTCTCGTGCTTCCCCCTCCCTTGTCCTTTCAAGCGAGAGAAATTCCTGCACCTTTTCTGAGCTGCTTTCCTTTGAGTTGACTCATAGTTTGTTGGATTAAAATAAAACTTACTTTTATTGAGATGATATTACATTTTTATTTATCAACACAAATTAACTTTAGGACATATATCACAGTGCTGATGGGAAGTGAAGGCTTCCCTCCCTGTCTTGGTGCACAAAGAAGCTGTTTGCTCAGTTGATGCTACCAGCAAAAATTGAATGCCTGTTTTGCTCTGTGTTTACAGATGGGTATTGGATGAAGAAGTGTTAATTTTTAAACGTATATTAAGAAGACACAAGTCCACCTAGAACAAACCCATTTGTGTTTTAAAGGCAGGTTAACATTTTCTTTTAGGCTGTTTGCTATCAGGGTGAGACAAGCATTAGTTCTAACAACTAAGTTGCTGCTCAGCCACAGAATGATGAGTCTTTCTGTCTTAGAAAGCAACATCCAATGATGAAAGCGAGGACTAAATGGCCCAAAGCAGTTGTGTCTCATCTTTCAACCAAGAGATCACACAACTTGAGCTCTGCACACCTTCCTAAAGCAGGGTTGGATGAGTCTATGTTGCATGAGCAAAAATATCATTGCCCTTGTTCACATGATGGAAGAGGCTGTTGCAGCCTTCAGAGATGTAGACAAGGAGTTGGCTATGGTCAAAAAGGACTATTTAGTCTGACTGTAGCTGGTTGAAGTGGTAGATTTGCACTGGACTGCTGGGATTTTTCTCCTTCTGGGCACAGCTTGAGACGATGTAGGGGAGGGATATGATGCAGTAGGGTCACATTCCCATCTTTGGTCTATTACTGAGATGTTGCAAGAACTTGGCCAGATCTCTTCTCAATATCTGGCATCAGTTTCTCTGCCAATAAAACAGGAATGATGCCATCAGCTCCAAGATGAAGGTTAGAAAGCACCAATGAAGAGCTGTCTGCAATTACATACAAATTTAGAAGCCTCTTGTTCCCTTGGACTTCATGTAATAAATAAATAAATGGAGCAGTCCTGGCTTTATTGCCAATTCTATCTGATTAGATGGAACTTAATTTCTGACATTTTTTCTGCTGGTGGCTGTATTATAAAGGCACCCCACAGATCCAGCTTGACCTCTGGGTTCCTCATAATTTTCCTGGGTATGACGTTACTCTCTTACAGAATTAGTTTCCTCAGCATGCCTTTGTGGGGCTGGTGCTTTAAATCAGGCAGACGCAAGCAGCTGTAGCCCTGACACGGTCATTTTACAGCTGGCTGCTGTGTGTTGCCTCTCTCTCTTTCCCAGCTGCCAAGTACTGTTTTACCTTTCTTATTGCTGTGGAGATGACATTATCTTACACTGGAGAATTTCCCTGACATAGAGTTGCTTTGGATAATGTTTGTGTACAGATGATGTTTATGAAAGCCAGGGGGCAATTTCTGTACTGCAGTGGGCACCATTGCAACACGTAAAATCATCATACACAAATACCATTGACTAAATGGCTCCCTTCCTTCTCATAATTCATTAGCAGAACAGGTTACCTGGGGATGGGAGGGAATCTCCATCACTTGGAGACTAAATCAGCCTGACTGTCTTTCCTAGGAGCGTGCTCTGGCTGAATGCACAGCACTGGGCTGGATGGGAGCATTGCCAGGGAGAACTGATGGACTCCCTTACGCTGCTGGGCAGGTGAGACAACGATGGTGAGCTCGCTGGCCTTAGAGCCTGAAAATCTACTGCTGCAATGCTGGCTTTTCCAATACTGAAATCAAAAGACTGATGGATAAAATATGTCCCTCTTTCTTTCTGAAATCTCTCCTAAGGCCAGGCCTGTGATATGGATTGGGCACACCAGTCTGCTCCAGAAATGGTAGATCCAGCTCACATGGAAAACTTAATTTCTTTTCCTGCCTGGGCCCCTAGACTTATTGCTGTCTGTGGAAATCTGAGTAAATACTGTCTGGATCAATGACAGTCAGTGGAAAAGAGCTTTCTCCAGCCAAGAAGAAGGAAAGAGAGTGTTGAGCCAAAGTCCTTCCTCTGGATGCATTGCTCTCCCTAATTCAGCTGCTGCTCATGGCCTGAGGGGAGGCTGAAATGACTTACCATGAAACCTCTACTTTGCAGTAGTTTCCCAAGCTCCTTTTCCATATTCATCATTGGGCTTCTTCATCTCCTCAGGCAGTTCTGACCACCTGTAACCACCCCTTATTTACTTGTTGGATGACAATCACGCTTGGAAAGCTGATGTTAGCATCAGGGTGGATGTTTGCATGAGCTTGGTGCTGCATGCAGGGTGGCAGGAAGACTCTTAGACTCCAGTGCTTGTGGTGTGGCTCTGAAGATCAGGACTAGAAGTCAACAGTACCACTCAGCTTTCAAACACAGAAACATACTGAAATTATTATGAGAGGTGTCCCCTTTTAGTTGATCTTGCACTTTAGCTGGGACTATAAAAGTGCCTGCTTGTGATAAGAAGTTGCTTTTATTATTGATCATCTATTGATCTGTGCAAATAGTAGGTTTATACCATTTTCTTAATATTGTGCAAAGAACAATGAAAGTATTTATGGCTGGGAATACTTGTTTTATGTTCTCCATGATGTCAGTAGCCACCCACTCTCCTTTGGTGCTGCCTTGTCAGCAAATTCATCAGGGCAGGGGAATTCCTGATTAGCACTTACCACAGTGAAACCCTGACCCCCTGACTCCCAGTGGTGGATAACCTCTGCATCTCAGGTATAAAATCTCTTTACTCTAGACAGTGATAAAGAGGGTGTGTAAGAACTGAGGTAAACAGATTCCTCATCCCTGGAAACATTCAGATCAAACTCTGGGAAACTTGGTCTAGAGCAAGGGTGTCCCTGCCCATGGCAGAAGGGCTGGAACTAGATGATCTTTAAAGGTCCCTTCCAACCCAAACCGTTCTATATCTCTATGATGATTCTGTGACACTGATTTCAGGTTGGTACTGCATGTGGTGCAGGTGATCAGCAGCTGTGGCCCCACTCCAAGCCTGCTTCAGCCCTGATGCCTGGGGTTGGCAGAAGCTGGTGTCTTGTCCCATGGCTCCTTCCAGCCTTCCTTGCTGATGGGTGTGAGGGACACTTGTGCTCATCCTGGTGCTGACTCCTGTGAGATGAAATTCTGCAGCCTGAGTCTTCAGAGAGGTGACCAGAGAACCATTCCATGTGCCCCAGCTCTCTCCCCTGTTCCTGTATCCACTAGTTTCAAAAATATATACCAATAGCTGAGAGTGTCTCCCACAGCAGCAGAAAAGTTCTGTGCTGTAGCTGATAAAGACTCTGCAAAATCAGCCCCCTTGGTCTCCACGAAGCTCCTGGGATGTGAGGAGCAATACAACTCTTACTTGAATAAGTTAGGAATTTGCCTGTGCCTGGGCACAACTGGAAATAGGGAACATATCCCTAAGACCAGCTCCACCATATTTTTGTGTCTGTCAGTACTCCCCTGTGTTGGGTTGTGTAGGTCATTAATAACTGTGTCATTGCCTTCCTGCACAGCCAATATAAATTAACATAATCCATTTTCACTTAACATAGCCCTTAGAAGACAAAGATTTCAGCAGTCGTGTTTGTTATCCTCCCTTAGGCAAAGTGCTAAAATCAAGCTTGAAATTGAAAAATTGAAAAATCACCTCCTGGAGCTCAACATGGTGGTTACAACACAAAAATTGGTTGTAACCATGGATTATGGGTCAACTCTTTCCGCAGTGCAGGAGGATCTTCTGGTTTCTGGTAGCTGTCCCAGCCCATTTGACCCATGTGATTAGATCAGGCAAATGTTAGTTTTTCTCTAAGAGGATACAAAAAAATAACCTTGGGAACCAACCTCAAATTGAGCCAGGGGAAGTTTAGAGTGGATATTAGGAAAAAAATTTTCACCAAAATGGTTGTCAAGCATTGGAACTGACTGCTCAAGGAAGGGGTGGAATCACCATCTGTGGAGGTATTTAAAAGGTGTGTAGATGTGTCAGTTAGGGACATGGTTTAGTGTTGGCCTGGGCAGTGCTGGGTTAATGGTTGGACTTGATAACCTTAAAGTTCTTTTCAAAACAAAATTCTATGATTCTATACATAGCAATTTCCGTCCAGTTTACACACCCTATATTTCAGCTGCTTCCTTTTGCTGCTCAAAATCATCCATTGAAATGTGCACTTAGTTAAAAGACCTGTGGTGTCAGATGGGATACCAACCCCTTCTTAACTACTGATGAAGGCATGTCCCAGGTGGAATTGGACCAAATCTGTGTAGCTCTTATGGGGACTGATCCTGTCTTACAAATTAGACTATCTGCTTGCATGATACCAAATTTTTTTTAGGTCCTCGACTGCCTACCTCTGTACTTCTATCTTGCAGGGCTCTTTGTCTGTCCAGCAGTAATTTTCCCTCCCTGATGTTCTGTACCAGCAAGTTATGAAGAAAATACAAAATCTTCAGCAGTAACCCTGAGATTAGAAGAAAATGTCCTGATAACAAATATTCCTGTTAGCTCCAATAATCTTGGAATTAGTAGTATTAGTGTTCCCCATTTGTAGCACAGACTGTGGCTCCATAGCACAGAACAACATAGACTTCTGGTGTATCAGCACCTTCTATCAGCACCTGTCCTGCAGCATGTGTAGTTATCCCTCTTGTATGACTGGGAGAAAAAATGTGCAAGAAAGAGATCAGAGAGGCCACAGGTCTTGCTCAAGAACTCAGTGGTCTGTAGCAGGTCTGTGTGAGTTAGCATCTCGCTTTGCCTTTCCCTTTTATTCTGTCCCTAGGTGACACAAGGGAAGTTGCTTTCCATACGAAAATATGTGGGTTTGAATGGCTGTGTCTGGTCTCCCCCATGACCTACCTCAAACTTGTTTCTTTTGGATCTTGGCATTCAGAAGCATTTCCCAAACTCTCTCCCACTGACCATTTAATGACTTCCATTCTCTAAGGATTATCTTTTTATCAGAAAAAGTAACCTGCAAATAAATTAAGGGAATCCATCTGATTCAGAGAGCATTTTGTCAGGTGACAAAATGAGAATTACAGATGATGAGGATCACATGCAGCAAAATTGGGAAGCTCAGACTGGGGACTTCCCAAGAAATGTCTTCTGTTATGAGATGTGTCACAGGATTTCTTCTGTCTAGGACTCTCATTTTCTTAGGATAGTTTGAAGAACAAGGCTGCAGAGTGCTACAGAAAGAGCCTTTGCTTCTCTGTTCTTAAACTATGGAAGGAAGCTCAGGAAGCTGAACTGTTCTGACCCTTGACCAGGAGCTGAACACATTGCTGAGATTATTTTGCAATATTGATTGCGTGCTTGGCAGTACTAAATCTTCTGCTTGCACATAAACCTTCTCACCCTCATTTTCGTGTCTTCATCCAAACCCCTCACTCCGCTCTAAGACTGTCAACTGTTTCCTTCTAACTCATTGGGGTCCAAACAGTAATGGACTCTGATAATGCTTTAAAAGCCAAAGCTTTATTGAGGAAGTAAGAAAGATGAGCAGCAAGGTGCCCATACAGTGACTTCTACCATCACTGACAGTAAATACAAGATCACAGCTATGCTGTGGCTTCTGTGCTCTGCCAGGAACACCTGGTGTCCCATTGCTGGCCGATGCTGCAATGCCTTTTGGAAGAGGTGGCAGTTGTGCTGTCCCTTGGCTCCACTGGAGCCATGGGAGGAGCAAAGCACACTTTACATTAACAGTGTTCTGCCCTCACTGCTGCTGCTAAGCTGGGGACAAGGTGCTGGCAGTCTGTCTATCCCACCACTGGCACTGGTCAGAGGCAGGGCATCAGCAGAATGCCTTTGTGCCAATATTGGCCATGGGGCAGGGTGTCAGTAGGCAGAGTGTCATTGGCCACTGCCTGGCAACTACAAAGACGTTGCAAAGTGGCTTACCCCTGTATTTGGCACAGACGTCTCTGTTTGAGTCCATCATTTTCAGCTCATCTGGAATAATCATCAGCAGTGATAATATCAACAGTAACTCACCTCTACTCCAGCCCACCCCCTTCCCTTCCATCCCCTGTGCAAACAGAGGAAGAAGGGTCAAATGCTCTTTACTCCTGTGATCTGGCTGTCATTTACATTTGCCCAGCGCTTTACACTGCAGCATCTCAAAGCCCTTTGGGTCACTACAGTAAGCAGGTTTTTTCCTCCACTGTGCAAATGAGGAGAACAGGAATGACAGAAACAGCCCTGGGCATTAGTGGGGCCAGAGAGCTGAATGTGGCTCCTTTCTGATCTTGCAGGAAGTAGAAAACACCATCGTGTTCGAGTGCCCCGGTTAGCATCAGTGACATCCACTGTGCAACATGCCACAGATGGAGGTGGGACTCCATTTCCATGTCTCTTCTGAAACCTCATCCAGCCCTGTCCCCTTTCCTGGCTGGTGCTCCACAGTCCAATGCACTTCCATATTTTCATCACTCAGTGTTTGGAGTACATGTGGAACATGCCTTAAGGCAGCAAGTCGAGCATGGTTTGTTAAGCACCATGTGTTCTTTGACATCTCCTGTGTCATGCCATGTGGCAGGAAACTCTTTCTCACAGTTGTAAGTATCTGCCCCATAAACAATATATGTGTTTAGTCAAGGCCTCATTTTACTTCAGCTACTCCTCTGTCATGAGCAATATTCTTTTAATATTCACATTGTTTTTCTGGTGCTAGCATTCATATTCCCTCAGAAGAGCTGTCTTTACCAATGTGCTGTACTAACATTTCTCTCCTGAATCCTTCAAAAATATTGACTTTTCAGAATAAAAGGGAAGAAGTCCAGAACTGCATGAATCAATGATGTAGGCATATTTACTGAAATTCTCTGGGGCAAGGGCTGACACATCTAAAGATTCACTTAAAAAAATTCTGGCACATTATGATCTTATTGAATAAAAATTAGTCTATCCAGGCAAACAGTACAATTTTGTTAAGTATTTTCAGATCCTATGGGACAAAGGTGTTCTACATAAGTGAGGTAGTGTTCACTAGGACTGAGCTGGGTTAAGATCATGGAGTGTGAATAGCTCACTAAATAGTTCATATGTTAAAAAGAGACACAGTTTATGCTCTACAATATCAACCAGTGACAAGAAATATTTGTGCTGGCTTGGTATTACACTGAGAATAACCAGTCCTTCAGCAGAGGCCAACTCGCTGAA
The DNA here is from genome assembly GCF_015227805.2 of Hirundo rustica. NCBI lineage: Eukaryota > Metazoa > Chordata > Aves > Passeriformes > Hirundinidae > Hirundo > Hirundo rustica. The sequence continues at coordinate 13,827,397 of NC_053450.1, forward strand.
GGCATGTGCAGTGCACATGGCAAACATTAGGAATTATGCTTTGAAGCTGCAGGGCTGCAACTTTCAGGTGCTTTAGTCCTTCCATCATTTCAGAGAATCCTTTGCTTGTCTGTCAGCACTGCTCAGCACATGCAAGGTGCCCAGCACTGTTTTTCTATTCTGAAAGTACCTGAAAAGGGTCCTATTTGTAGGCCTATGGACCCATTTGATGTGGGGGTTTGAAGGCATATGGGTGTTACCCTGGTTTTTCTGAGCCTTTTGATTTTCTTAAATGGAGTCAGAACTTTTTAGTTATTGTACAATATTAAGAGCAGTTTTCTACCTTTTCCCACAGATGTAACATAAACAAATCCTTTGTTTTTCATTCTCTGTCCTTTGTTTGCATATTTCTAACCTGAAAACAATTGTAACTGACAATTGGTCTGGCCACTGAGGCTGAGGGGTGGAAACCCCAAAAATCCAATCTTCTGCTAGACACACAAACGTATAAAAAGTAAGAAATAAACAAAGAGGTCTCTTCTCTCCACTCTCTCAGCTGGGAGCTGGGGTTCGGAAGGACCTCTGCCTTGCGAAAATCTCTTGTCTATGTGTGACTGCTTTGTATGCCTCAGTGACATATGGAAAATCCTGCAGACACCACAAGGAGGTGATGTAATATGAGGATGAGGAAAAAGGAGGAAAGCACTGGCAAGAGTGGGGAGGATCAGGACTATTCAGTGCCCTTTCCGGGGCTGAAGATCCACCAAGGAAGAGGCTGCTGCTGACAGAAGGAAACAGCTCTGCTCTGTCCATGCTAAAGCACCATCCTTGCAGCTGGGGGGATTGTAGATGTCCCAATCATGTTAGTGCCTGTGAAGTTTTTAGTGAAGAGGTCAGAGAACATTTTTGTTCTCCTTTACATCTTGCTTGCCTGCAGGTTGGTTCTGGATCCAGCTGCTGGTTCCCAAGGCTGTGGAAGGATCCAAGGTCTAGATTCTCCCCATCCCCTGCCCTAGGCGCAGAATTGTGCCCACATTGATGGGAGGGCATTTGCCTGACAGGGCAACAGGTGTAGTTCGAACAGCCATTTTCTGCCTTCTCCACTCTGTACAATTTACTTTATGAGCTTGCAGCTAGATCATGTGGATGAATTAACATATGTGAATAAACACAAAGGCTTCCTTAAAAACAGTGCAGTTCTCTCCTCACTTGAGGAAGACCTCAATGGCTCTTGGTGTTCTTCCTGGCTTGTGCAGGTCTCTCTGAGCTAATATTCAGTGTCTACTTTCTTTTCATCCTTTAAAACCTTCATACTGCAAAGTACTGTATTCCTGACTCAAAAGCAATATCCACTATGCAAATTATTGGCAGAAAGAGATTATTTTGTATCCAAGGTCAGCACACATTTACACCAAATTCATTATACAGCAATTGGCTTGGAAAGGCTTTTGAATTCTAGGATTGTTTATATGGTTTTTATTTCTTTATCTTATGCAGAGTTGGACTTACACCTAGAAAGATATTTTATATTTTAATGGAAATCTCTAGTCATTTTGCACGGAATCTTGGAAAGAAATAGGAATGCTGAAAAGGACTCTCTGTCCCTTGCTATTGCTCTCTCTGAATCTGCAAACAAACCAAGAGCTTGGCTGCACGTACAGCCATGGCTTTTGCAGATGTGCAGCAGGCAGGTGTAAAGGAAAGCCTGTGACTTTAGATCAGACCCTCTCCACTAATGGGTGCCTGTCACATGCCCTGGCCACTGTGATTCACTGTGTCAGGCAGGATCTGTCATGGCAAATAATATGGGTGATGCTGGTTGACATGTTGTGTCATCTGAGGAATCTGGAAAATTATAAGTGATAAAATTCCTTTTTTTTTAGTTAGTCTATCTTTTAAGGAGATCTTCCTGATAGTCATGCTTCCTGAGAAGTTTCTTTCTTTTTTTTTTTTTTCCTTTTTAGGGAAAGAATTTCCATCTTATCAAAATGAAAAATTTCAACAGCATCCCACTGAAAATTTAAAAAAAGCCCCAAACCCACAACTTTCCTAAAAGTCATTCAGTTTAAAAGTAATCAGAAATTTGTGCCAGAAAACTCTTCCACTGGAAATATTGTTTACTGACTGTACATGAAACTCAGCTGAGCAAAAATTCCTTCTGTCTGAGGTATTAGAAATCAGACTACATAAGAAAAATGACTTCCTGGTCACACTTTTACGCAGTCATTTCATGGAGTTTGACTGCCCCATAGCAGTCTATCTTTAGCAGGATCATTATGAGCCATTGGATACTGAATTAACAACATGTCAGCTGTATTCTGAGGGTAGAAGGCTGTAAATCAATAGTAGCTGGAAATAAAGAGTGTTGTCCAATAGCTAGATGACGAAAATCAGAGCTCACATGTTTGTACGCTTCACTCAACCTGAGCTACTGATTCCCGTTGTGACCTTGGGCAGTCTTTCGACCTCCTTGCATTTTCTATAGTTTTACTGCATAATTGAGAAGCAGCAAGGTTTTGCCAAGCCCAGATTTATGTACCAAAATCTTGTATATTTGGGGAAATTGATTTTCAGGAATATTTCCTACTTCTACAGTGGTCCTAAGCAAACTGTTCTTTAGAGTGCTATCCAGTTTCTAAAATGGGAGTGGAGTGTAAAAGAAGGAAGATACCAAGAACAAATATTAGAGAAGATGAGCATGAAAATACCATAAGCTGCCATGCAAAAAGAGCATTCCTCTCCTGGAAGGACATCTCCTTGAATGGGTGCAGCCATGCAGAGTTGCATGAACTCCATCTGGTCTGGAATTTGCTTAATAAGTCAGTCATTTATTGCCCATATATTTTACATGAATCCCTGAGGGATAGAATATAATAACACAGGCCCAGGCATGAGCAAAAGGGGCCTGACTTGGTTGTGCTGCCTGCACAGGCATACTCAGAGCAGCAGCCTAGCTTCTAGATGCTTCAGAGAAGTAACAACCCGTTTTGATATCCTCTTGCCTGGATGTTTCATGCAGCATGTTATAACTGAAAAACTGCTAAGGAAGTGTGAATACAAACCAGAACATTTTTCACTGAAAAACAACAGGGCAGAGGAGGGGAAAGAAACTGAAATGAGATATTCTTTGTCCTGGCTACAATCCTATAAAAAAGAGCACCAGGAAAACCTAGGATATATCGGTCTAAAAGTTGTGCTTATGCTTAAATTTTATATTTCAAGTTTCTTAAAAAAAAAAAAAAAAAAAAAAAAATTGGACAATACTGTATTACATGATTAATGGTTTCATTAATTTCTTAACTTCTTGTTAACCAAGAAGTGTGTTACAGCTAATCTGAAGCAGCTGTTTAGGGAAGGCCAGGGACAACACATAATATTTTCAATATTCAGATAAGATAGATATTGTCAGTCCATAGCATCCAAAGGAGCTCAATTATCCAAAACTTCTTTTGAAAAACAAGCAGGGGACTTGAGTGCTCTTTCTGTGATTTACTCACTTCTCTGAATGTGGAAGATACCAGCCATGAAAATAGTGATTTATGTTAAAGTTGGATAATTTGCCCAAAAATACCAGGTGTTCTTGTGCTGTGGTGCAGAGCATGCAACACAAGCGTTCTTTTCCACACTGCAAAGTGGGGATTTGGTGTTTGTGTTATGGGTCCTGCTGGGTGTCACTGACAAAAAAAAAAAAAAAGCTAAAATACTAATATGCTGCTTGAGAGTCTCAGGTGTATTGCATGGGGCCCAGAGGAGACGTGGGTCCTGCTGATGTGCAGCCAGTGTGGAACAGGGACCTGGCTGGTGAGCTCCAGAGACTGAACCGTGAACCTGCAATGGCTTTGCACTGCTGGCTCAGGGAGTCAGCAGCTCTGGTGGTGGCTGTTAAAACAGTGCAGTGAGTCCCAGATGTCCTTTGTGCCTTTAGTGCTGCTGACTGCCCCGCGTCCCAGCTGGCCAGTCTGCACGGAGGGCTCAGAGCACGCTGCTCTGCCCAGGGGGCTGGAGCCTCTTGCAGGATCACTTTGTTTTGAGAGGGAAATGTGAATTTAAGAAGAGCTCCTTTCATTGACATTGCTGTAGGTTTTTCACTTATTTGACTGAGATATTCACTCAGTCTCCCAATATTTTAGACAACTATGAAATGAAAAAATGAGACTTTCAAGGAGTCAAAGAGCAAGTTTGCTCCAACAATTTCTTGTTATGGGAGATCACAGCCAGTGATGTGAAAGAAAAGTGTGAAAGAAGACCAGGCCCTTGTATTTAAGTGCTTCCAGTAGCAGTGAGGATAGTGCCTCCAGACAGGAGAGGAGGATGCTGGAGCTCTGCAGAAGGAAGCTTTCTTGACTTTAATGTCTTATGACAAACAAGACCCATTCAACATCAAAAACACAAGCAAAGGACCTCTAGTTTCTCCACAGCTCAAACTGACTTGCAGGTGGCTACAGACCATGACTGTTCAAATACATCTTGATCCTGTAACACTTGGCATTGGAGTCTGTTCAGGATAGATGTATATAGAAAAAAAGGGTTAGAAATATTTTATGCTTATTACAGTCCAGATTCACTCTTGCCCCTAGAGTGCCATGAAAACATGAATAAATGGAACTTACTACCTTGGGAATAATGTAGATTTTATAGTTGGATGATGCTTCCAGGTTAAATCTAGTCACTTGTATTTAAAAAGTGTTAAGAGGAGGGAGCACTGAGATGGAAACTATGACAGCAATGCAATCAGGGAACATGCTTTAAACATGGAAGTGGAGGGCTGTGTAAGGAGAATATGGTTTCCAGGTCAATTTTATGAAATATCTGTGTTTCTACCATCTAACTCTTTACCACTATTTTGTACAAATGGGAATTTGACCGTAGAAAAAGGGTCACGCGTGTCTTTCCTCTACTCTTGTTCCTGAGAGTGACCTGCATGGCTGTGACTAATTTGACACTTCCTCTTCGTTAAAATATGATCTCCCTAAATTATTTTATATATTTTTTAATTTTTGAAATTAGATTTCAAAGTTGCCAGTTTTTTTGTTAAGTGATAGAGAAAAAAAAAAAAATCTTGTTTCAGTTTTTACCCACTTAATCCTTTTTCCTTCTGACAGGAAGGCAGATGTAAATAAGCAATGCTGAATGCTTGCCTAAGAGGAACAGGTTTTGATTATTTTTCTTTCCTTGTTCACCTCATTGAAAGAGAGAAGGTCATCACTGTCTTACACAAAATCAAATTTATATTGGAACTTCTTTATTTAGGAAATAATGCTCACTCTTCTCAGCTTCTTTATGCCTACCTACTCTTTATTTCAGTCTTTCAGAAAAAGGAGAGATTTAGTAAATAAAACTTGTGGGTATTTTTGGATCCAGTTCTAGTTCATTCAGTAAAAGGATTTCCTTTTTTTTTTTTTTTTTTTTCCCCAAGTAATTAAAGGTACAAAATAGATCCATCTTCAATATCTGATTTATTTTTCCCCTCAAAAGTCTGCCCATGATTATTTTTTCTCTAATTCTATGCAATCTTTTCAGACTGAAATTCCTGGCTTTAAAAAAATATGTGTCCCTGCACATTTACATTTACTTTGTGATAATAAAATATATATCTGTGATACTAATGCTAAGATTTTATAGTGTACCCCAGCATGTGCTTTGAGAGATTGGCAGTGAATACTTGACCTCTAGGTAGGATGTGTAGGCAAAAGGTGAGTGAGAATTGCCTTGAACAGAAATTAAGCTCTCAGTATATTACAGTGACAGTTCCCCTTCAGCTTCCCTTCTTGCATTGACTTTTGTACCCTTTTGGGGATTACAAACCAAAAACTGAGCAGGGCCAATTCCACCTCTTCTTTCTTGATCAGTTCTGTTTCTGCTACATCTTTTCTGAAATGAAGTGACCCAATGTAATTTTCACAACAATTTTAGGATTTTTTCTTTTTCACCTTTTTACTCTTTGTAGTTCACCTCTAACTGGAAGTTTTCAAAGCACATTAATGGTGTTTCCCATAGCAGAACTTTTCAGTGACTTTTCAGCAGTGCAACCTCTTGGTAGATCACTCCAAATCTGTTTGATTCTCCATGTACTTATTTTCTACTCTATGACTTCGTGAGTGATCTTTAACTCCTTTCTTCTTATTTTCTTCATCTGCGCAATGAAGAAAGTGATTGTTTTTCACCTTTAGTAGTGAGAATGTGAACCACTCCAGCTGGATTCGGCATTAGTACTTTGTCTATGACTTAATTTATCTGAGGTTTAGTTACTTTTGCATAAATTTCTTAAAGCTTCCCTAAGTCAGGCTTTGCATTAGTTTTACTGATTGTTGTCTCAGTAATATCCTTGCATTCTTTTCCTCCACACAATTACTGTTGCTGTGAAACTGCAAAACGACATGACCATGACAGATCGGATGTTCAGCTCTCCTGGTCTGAGCCTGCCAGCATTGCTCTCCATACATTTCACCCAGGGGTTTTCCCATTCAGCACAAACATACAGAAAATGCAAAGAAATAGTTTGCAACCTACACAATAAATGGTTCAAGGAATAAAAAGCAGACAGAAACAGAGATATGAAAAATGGGCACAGAAAGCTGAACCCTGGCTGCAGCACTGGAGATCCAGTCCTCCTCTTACTGAAACAGTGACTATGATTCCCCTGGAGCTAACCATTGATAAACCAATATGTATAGATTTTTTGCTATGTATGTGGATGTCTACCAACAAACAAACTGAGGCATCTTCTCACGCTGCTTCCCTTTCAGCAGCCAGAGCAGGTCTATATTTTTCCTTTGCTTTCTTGCTCTTCTCTCTTTTTTCTCTGGTCTTCTCTAGGCAGAAATTCTTTATCAGTTGTGAAGGACTGCAGCCCTCATCCAGACTTCATTTCAGCCCTTTTGCTCTTTACTCAATTTGTGAACAGAGAACCAGATTTATCTCCCCTTGTTATTATTTAATTCTGCTATTAGATTGCATTGGTTTGCAAGGCATTTGAGGTTGTAGATTTCAGGAGAGGTGGCATACGAAATAAATGTGTATTGACTTGGCAAGGCTGAGGATGTCTCATTGATTCCAGTGTTCTCTGTGTTATTCTCTGTCTGCTCCATTCTCAATATCCCCTATCTTTTTTTTTTTTTTTTTTTTTTTTTTTTTTTTTTTCTTTTTCCCCTCCAAATTGCTGCTGCATGTTTAATACATGTCTTCATTGAGCTGTCCACAATAATGCCTGTATCTTTTTCCTTGGCGGTAACAACTAATTCAGAGCCCATAAATGTTTACAAGTAGTTTTAAACTGTTTCCCACAAGCCACATGCCTAGGCTCAGTTTCAACCAGTATGCTATTGCCCAATTACCTAGTTTGGTTTAGTTTGTTTGAAGCTCCTTACAGTCTCATGTCTTAGCTAGGCTGAACTATTTTTTTTTTCATCAGCATGTTTTATTCCTTCCCTTTTTCTTTCTGCAGGTTAATGAATGTGTACTTTTATTACACTTTTGTGATGAGCTGCAGTGAGATATATGGCTGTTTCTTTGAAAGGGAAATGAGACAGCTGTCTATTGAGAATGACCCCAGTGTTGGGTTATAATCTCTGGACAATGCTATTTGTTGATCTCCTGGGAATGGGTTTATTGACTTCTTTTTATGGCATTTTAAATTGCAATTATTTACAAGCATAAGAACACATTTTTTTTCTTAATTTGCCTTTATCTGAAGATCAAACAGTCTCTTATTATTGTGAATATATTCTGACAAATTCCCTGCATTACTGGAATAAAAGTTTTTCCCCCATCAAAAATCACTCAGGAAAAAAGATTACATAAGATAACAGGAAAGAAGTTTATCCATCCTCTCTTGGGCATGGGACTGAAAAGCAATAATACTTTTATGATACTTTTCTAGCCTTTTGCAACTTGGGTTTCTCAGGGATTTTCACAGGTAGAGTCAGTATTTGTTGTCTCTCCATGGCAAATATTTAACTCAGGAAAAAGAAAGCTCTGGTAAAACTCTGGTAAAAAATAGCGGATGATTTCTGAGTGTTTCCTGCCCTTGTGGTTGCTTCTGCTGGTGAGGTTCTCTGGGTAGCTTCTCAGCAAAAGGAAAATTGCTTTCAGGTCCAGGCCTGGACCACAGGTCTCTGCTAGAGAGAACATGCTATGAACATATCTGTGTATCTTCAACACAGCCATCATCATCATGCCCTTGGCTCCAGGACACCTGTCTCTGCACAGTAAACACTCCAATGGTTGAATTGCTGGTTGTCCATATTTTTTCATCAGACAGGGAGGAAATAACATGGCTTTAACCCCCTGGAAGAAATTTCCCTGAGACTTCTCCAAATCTACACAGCAAGCCAAGGACAGCACTGGTAGAAGCAGCTTTTCTGGCTTTAGTTGTAGGCTCTGCCCTTGCTCCTTTTTTCCTCATTTGCTGGTTAATCTCTGTTCCTAATTTTGCCTTTAATTTGCATTGCTGCTATTTCTATTGCCAGAGACTCTCATTTGGTTTATTCTTTATCATGTCTAAGTTTTTCCATATCTAGAAGGGCCTTCCATTGCTCCCGGCTCAGCTGGCTTGCTGTTGACCCCTGCAGATCATAGGATAGGAGGTTAATTGATGCTGAAAGAAACTCAGGAGGTTTCTGGTCCAAACTCAGCTCAAGGAAAGGCCAGATCTGAGATCAGATTAAGCTGCTCAGGGCTTTATCTGGTTTAGTCTTTAAAACTTCACAGGAGGGAGACTGCAGAAGTTGTTTGGGTAACCTGCTCCAATATCTGACTGTCCTCTTGGGAAAGGTTTTCCCAATACCCTGGTTAACCTTTTGCGCTCAAACTTATGCCCAGTGTCTCTCATCTCCCCAGCATCACTGGGAAGAATTTGGTCATCTTCTTGATGGCCTCCTTGTTGGTGTTGGCAGGCTGCTATAATGTCCACCTGAAGCCACTTCTTCTTCAGGCTGAACAAATCTAGTGCTCCAGCACTCAACATTCTTTCTTCTCCATGTTTTTGATTTATTTCTTGTACTGAGGAGCTCAAAAGTGTCTAGATGTGGGTTGTTGCTGTGTGTTACTTGTTTTCATATTGTGTTTCATTTTTATATTGGGGTTTGTAGTGGTTTGTTCTGTACTCCCTTGTTCTCCCGGAAAATGTTATATCCCAAGGTTTGTCCCTACCCCCCTTCCCTGTCCATCCTCCCATTCCTCCCAGTCTGCTCCTACAGACCCTGTCTGTCATTCGGCTGTTCCTCCCAGCTTCTGGAGAGTTTGGATAAAGGACATCAAATGATAGGGCAAGAGCTGAGCAGGTTCCTCCCTTTATGTTCCCCATTGGTTTCCTTGAATGTCCCTCCAACCCTGTTCCACTCCCACCTTATCCCTCACTGGTCTTGGTTTGTCCCCTCCTTTAGCCCCTCCCCCACATATAAGCCTGGACCACGAGGTCTCAGCCATGGCTTGGTTTGAGCTGCAGTCTGAGGCAGACGTCCAAACAGGATGGGACAAAGACTGAAATAAAGACTTTGGATTCACCCTCAGATCAAGTCTGGCTCCTTTTCTCCACCACTGACGGGATCTCTCTCTTGTGATAAGGGGAAAAGCCCCTCGCCGCTCCCCGGGTTTCTAGGACCCAGGGGAGTTTTCCTGTCTTGTCACAGTCTCGAGCTAGCCTGGGCAAAACAGAGCCATAGCTCTGTGAGAGACAAGCGACAGTGGGTCAGCAGGAGCTCAGTGGGATGAGAGTCCCTTCCCACAAGCTCCTGGCTGTGCTCCCACCAGCACAGCCCAGGACACCACTGGCCACCTTTTCTGCCAGGGCACACTCCTGACGCACAGGAGTCCTCAGAGCCCTCGCAGGGAAGCCAGTCAGCCCTGGCCTGCCTTGGGTGGAGCACAACCCATTAATCACTGTCCTCTGAGCATAACCCTCCAACCCACCGCTGGTTGCCCACCCATCAAGACCACAGTCTTCTCAGGTACAAATGATGTTGGAGACGCTGTCAAAAGCCCTGCCAAAGCTGACATAAGTGTTATCCACTGATTATCCCTCGTACACAAACATGGTTATATTTGATCATAGAAAACAATAGATTCGATCAGAAATTATTTACATTCAGTAAATCCAGGATAACTTGGTTGTAAGGGATTCCTTGCTGTGCTCTCCCCAATGAATGGGATGGGATCTGTTGAGCTCCAGAGTCCCAGAAATGTTTTCAGAATCTAAACACTTCATCTTTGTTTATATGTTAACCTTAAGTTCACTTTAGAGTGAATGTCCATTCAGGAATGTGCATTTCTCTCTTTGACAACACTTCATCCTCCTTCCTCATGAACTGTAAAGGAAGTTTATTTAATTTTTCTGTAATGTCTACTTTTTTTGGCATCTGGTCTTGTGTCTCTGGGAGACACAAATGATTCCTTTATTGACCTCATCTTCCTTACATATTTGAAAAAAGTTTTGTTATTTACCTTGAGTTCTTATATAGTCTTCATTTCATTCTTTCATTAACTTTTCTTGTTAGTTTAGTGTAGATTTTTTTTTGTTACAGCCGTCACCTCATATTACATGATTTCTCTGTCTTCCTTTGTACAGTACCTGCTGGCTTTAATGATTTATATTATTATCTTTGATTACTTTTTGCTAGATCTGAATTTCCTGCAGTTCATCTAGCAGGAACACAAAAACATTCAACTTTATTTTTTGTATCACATTTTTCTTTTTTGAGTTATTTTCTAATATTGCTGTTGTCCACAATGCTGATTACTGGCAGTCCCACACCTATATGAGGAAACCTCATATAGGCAAATACACAAGATTCTATTTTATTTTTAATCCTGTTCCTCCCTCCTGTTTGGGGAATACAGAAGCAATAAAGCAACCCAGGCCATGTGAGAACCTGGTCACAGTGCAGCACTGCAATCTATTTAACATACATATGACATCTCAGTTAGCAAAAGTCGTGGCTGTGGTACTCTCTGTCCAATGCCTTCCTGCCAGGAAAGCCCTCTGAGGAAGAAAGCATCTGACAAAGACAAGACTGAATAACATACCCAGGTGTTGGGAGACCAGAATAGCAGACTTAATGCTCTGTTTCCTTTGGGGCTTGCACAGTGTCCCTGAATCTATGGGATTCATCCCATAACAAAACTTTAGGTAATATGCAATAAAGTACCCAAATGTACTTGCCAGAATGGAACAACTGGCAAAGCAAAGGCCTGGTGTCGTTGCCTGATTGTAGATGTCTGGAAGGGCTGGTGGGCATTTTTGAAAGGGTGGGAGCAGTCTTGTTTCTTTGAGTTGTATATGGGATTTACAAGCATATGGTACAATGTTCTTCCTAGGAAAGAATCTGAGACAGATTTGCCCTTGGGATTGTTTATTTCTTGGTGTTTTTTAAAATAAATCTCTGGTATACTTTTCAGTTCCTTAGCTCTTGCACTTGGGTTATTTAGGATCTCAGTTCTGTGTGATGCTTATTCCAGTCAAGACTTTGTTCTTAGAAGTCCTAGTTACAGTGTAGAAGGTTGCTCCTTTGCTTCAGCACAGAACATTTCCTTATCTGAGTATTTCAAAACATGATAAATCACCCTGTAATTAATAATGGAGTATTTTACTGAAGACTTGTGAATTAGTAGGTCTAAAAACAACAACAACAACAACAACAAAACCATCAGGATAATTAGGCAGAAAGTCTTAAAAAGAAGTAACTAGTCCTAAATTAGAGACACAACTGTAGCCAGTTCTTTTTCCTGCTTTAATCCGAAACCCATCCTGCTTTTGGATCTCTCTGTTTTGTTCTCTTTCAAGGAGGGGCCTTTTTTTCCCCCTCAGGTTAGTTTTTGCCACGGAAGAAGAGTGATTAAAAACAATACACAACAATTTAAGTGTTCCCAACTGTTAGTCTACTCTGCTTCTTTAAACTTTTCCCAAATAGGTGCATGCTTCAATATGTACAATATGTACATATAATATTTACAGAGATACAGTTTTCTAAAAGTAGGCTGATGACACTAACCTCAGCTCTGTAGACAATTACTTGGCATGATTTCTAGATGTGTCAAGTGTCAGTAGGTCCTTCTTCACTGCTTGGAGCAGCTTATTGCTTTTTTTAAGAATTGCAATTGGTGCCTTTACCCACATGGTCCATCCTAACTGGGGAAGAAAGTGAGGGTTCAAGTAACTGCTTGAGGCTCCCCTTGAAATCTCATAACAAAATAGGAGATGGCTCCTTACCAGACCAGCATCCTCTGACCTAGCCATCTAATTTGTGTTTAGGGATTGCTCATACATGCCTTTCTCATTTCATAAAGGAAGGCATTAATAATTCCTGGCAGGGGACAAGTATTTCCGTCTCCAGCTCTTTTACCACCCGTGAACATCACAGAATAAAGCCACAACTGAAGGACATTGTCTGACATTCAAAGAGTGGAGATTTTTGTTTGTGGCTCTTCAGCAGTCAAAGGGCAACTGTGAGAAGATGCCCAGGCCTGGTACTTCTCATGCCTGTCCCCAATGGGGCTCTGGCTACCTCACTGTTCATTGCTTGCAGTGCAGTCTGGGTGGCCAAAGGAGGTGACAAAACAACCTTGTAGGTGCCGGTGTCCCCTGAGGGCTGGGGACAGAGCGTGCTGGTGATCCTGCTGGATCCAGCAGAGTGCCTGGTCCACGGACCACACTCAGTCTCCCAGGCTGGGGGCTTCTCCAGCAGCATGGGGTAGGGAAGGACAGATGGCTCCTTCCTCACCCCCACTGCAGGAGTTGCGCTTCCAACCTCATGCTCATGGTGGGGATGCAAGCAGCCCAAGTCCTGCCTCTAACCAGAGGTACTGGCTTAGGCTGGCACGGGTGTCTGCTTTTGCATTGAACAATGCCAGTAGATGTTGGTGGATTTCTGGGCAGGAGTTACCCTGTCTCCCCAGCCTACACTGGGCACAGGCATCCCCTGCACATGCACAGCATGCATGATCATACACAGAGCAAAACTCCAAACTCACCCTTATCTTACCACTATAGATGCTGCCCCAGCAGCCCTTTGTCCAAAGCCTTGCAGTGACCAGCCATACCCTGTTGTTGCACTGTGTCTACCAAAATTGTCATTTGACCCTGTATTCCTTTATCTTATAACCCTGAATTCACTTATGGAGAATCGTTGTGATTGCCAACTCAGTAAATATTGCTTTAATTTCTGAAGCAGAAAAGAGTGAATAGTGAGCTTGAAATGATTCACTGAAATTTCCAATGTGAAGCAGAAATCCCAATTTGCCCGTATGGAAAGAAAATGTTTTGTTGTTCATGGATTTGAAATAGAGACACTGCTCAGTATCTCTAGATATTCCCCCAGAATAATATGAAAATCACCAGACAAATCTTCTGAGTTTGTTTAGCGACCTTTCTAGCCCATCAAAAGTTAATGAAGACATTCCAAAACAAAAAAAAAATTACCAAATATTATAAGCTAAGATTTGGTATGAGAACTAAAAGACAGCATCAGGATGAATTTCTTGGCATGAGAAAAGAAGTAAAATTAATTCAGCCCATACAATGTGATGCATGCACTTAGACAAACATAACAGAGCAATACAGATTCCCACCAGTCACAGTTTTTGTGTCTTGCAGGAGATGTTTCATATATATACATAGTGGCTACATCACTTTTCCCTTGGTCTATGCTCTGTTCATGAGATTATATGTGTCATTTTGGCTTACATAAAAATATTTTGTTCTAACAGAAACACAAACCTGCTGTGTTGCCTGTGGTTGCCTCTGTGAAATTTTAGATCATTAGTTTCAGTGTTTTAGAGCTTCAGGCACTGCTTTGCAGTGATGGTCTTAGCATGCTGTGTTGCCCATTGCAATTAAAACATGTAAGACTGCTTTAAAAATGTAGTATTTGTGAGAAATGAAGCAGTCATTCAAATCTGTTGGGAAATTTTTCTAACACAGCTACAGTATCTTCTCATCTGCTCTCTGCTTCTATTATTGATTGTAATGGAGAAGATGTATTCCATGAAAATTATTTACACTGGATAACTATAATTTTGTAAGGGAAGGTCACAGAATAAATGAAAATTGGTTTTATATGATTTTGCTTTGTAATTTGAGACAGATCTTCAATTGGTGTAAAACAGCAAGTTTTGCTGAGATCAAAAGTGGTAAAGAAATTTACTTGGGCTTAGTAGCTCAGGAGTACAGAACTCAATCAGAAATCTAATACTTCTAAGTAAATTTCAGAGTGAAATATGAAACTTTCTGTTGATCAGATTTATTCAGCTATCTTTAAAAATAATTTTTTCAAGATCTGTTAGGTTTTGTAGAAGAAATCCCTTCTACACTGAAGTTGATGAAGAAAAAGACATCTTGCTGTTTTCACCGGAGCATGTGCAAAATTAGTGCCTTCAGATGCTGCTAGGAAGAGTGAAGGGAATGGAGGGAGAAAACCAGGCAGTGGCTACATTGCAGTTCTCAAGACAGAAAATTACTGTGCTCTACTCAGTATTTGCTATTGCATAACATGGGTTGTCCTGGTCTCATCTGCACTCAACACTTCATGCCCACAGAACATAAAAGAGAGTTTAATAGTCCCAAAAGTCAGGGGCTTACATTGTGGCAGTACATCACAAAAGTACAGGAAAGAGCAAAGGACTACAGCGGCTGAGGATATGGTGTTTTTAAGAGAAGAACAGATAAGTATTCAAAAAGATATGAAGGAATACTGCATTCATTTGTGACTGCTGCATGCTTGGAGATGAGAATGAAAGGCAAAAAGCAATGGAGAGGAATTCATCAGTCAAATCTGTCTTCATTCAGCACCAGTGCATGAAGCCATTGCAAAGTCAGGCAAGTGCTCATACAAAATACTGTTACACAAGCGCCTCAAGATGGGATGAATTCCAATATTTTAGAAGAGCTTATGCACTTTGGATTTTTTTTTTTTTTTAATAATATGTACTAAATTTCTTTTTGGTGTACTGATCTCTAGAACTGTACAATAATTTTTCTAATGTGGCCTTGCAGATGGACTTGACCATAAATCTAGGCATGGGATTCGCAAGGATGTCATAAAAACTTTTCAGCCTCGGAAGTTATGGTTATTTTCCTAAGGGGAACTGCAGCTGCTGGTGTCTGTGAGTCAAATAAACCTCTGCCTTATTATCATATTGCTATTTAAAAATACGGAACAAATATCTGTCTTTAAATAATTACAGAAAAGTTGATTGTTCTGTGTCTTGGGGCCATGAATTTCTGAGGTCAGTAGAGACAGGGAAAAATATATTGAAATGAAATGAAAATGTTGGAGGTTTGTGGGTATCTCTGAAAAATAATTGAGGTTCAGTTTAATTTCAGTGGGACCTGGGGATCTGGAAAATATTCTTGATATACCAGACATTTGCAGAGTTAGTGCTCTTTAAGAAAATAAATGTTTTCATATTATTTCTAATTATATTCTTTTCTAATGAACGGAGACGATTTCAGATGATTTGTGGCAGGAGATAGACAGAAATGTTGAAAAATCAGATGGGAACAATGTGCACTGATGACTTTCCTTGAGTTTCTGTAGGATGATTATTATTGCCTTTTACCAGACAGAGAAGAAAGTGTAGCAGTGAATTGGTAAAAGGTCATTCTACATTTCCTTCTCATTTCCCTAAGATTACAAAGGTTAATCTTTATTTAAGTCCTTTCTCGCTGAAGTAGATCCATTAGCAAGTCAAGGATCAAGTTATCTTGATAGACATCCTCAGGGCAGTCACAGAGAGATGTTTTCCTTCCCCTCCATCCATGGTCTGTAGAGAGCTGGTGGCATCCAGCACTGCCTCTTCTCCCACATGTAAAGCCTTGTAGAGCCCAGGGCTGGTCCACATGGTCATTCCTATGCAGAGTCAATTTCCCATCTTTCCTTCCAGCACCTTGTATGACAAGTCTAACTGATATCGAGGTATTGATGTTTAACCTGGCTCTGTGCTGAAGTACAAGAGGCCATCAGATACACGACAGCTGCTTTAGCCTCCTGCCCTGAGCAGGGCTACCTTACTCCAGGTTTCTCCAGGCTGCTTTTGAATACTTCCAAAGATGAAGGCAGCACTGTCTCTCCTGGGCCCTGTTGCCTCGAGGAAATCTTCCTTTCTTGTGCAAGTTTGAAGATTCCCTTGCTGGAATCTGTGACCTTTGCCTTATCCTTTTGCTGTGACCCCGAGCAGAGGGGTACTGGGATCATCCTGGGGCTGCAGTCAGACGGCATAAGCAGAGCTCTGCACAGCTCTGATGGAACATCTGGAAATGTCCTATCCTTCTCCACTGAAAGGAAGGTGTCAGAAGACCTCCATTTACGAGAGCGACTGCTTTAGGCATCCTCCTCCTGCTACTCATTACAGATTGGCTTAATGAGGCAAGATTTCAAAGTAAGCATAAGAAAGACTACTACTCTAAGAGTCAAAACCGTAGCAATTTTCACTTAGACCACCTTTAGCAAAGCAATATTCACATCCTGTTCTTTCACCTTGTCACATTCTCACCATCAGCAGTGCCCTGCAGCATCAAAGGTTCACAGGATAGGTCTATGTTTCAGGAGAGAATTTTCTCTTGCACTTGAATTGGTTCAGTGTTTAATTTCATTGCTATTCTCTTCTTACCACCTCCATTCTTGTCTCCAGCCTTGAGACAGGAAAGGACAAATGACCCTTCTGCCTTCTGTAAGGTTCTCACAGCCCAGAAGGGAGCTATCCCTAGAGTTCTCTCTCCAGCTGTTCTGAATCAGGGGCTCAGCAGTAGCTCTACAAACTTCTCTGATAGCAGTGCTGCACAAATGGGATCTTCCAGGAGGGCAGAGCCAACATCTGGAGGCTAGAAACCATGTCAGCCACCCTAAGCTATCTGGTTCCTGTTCCTGAACTGAGACTTTCAGGTAAATAACTCCAATCATCGCAATTTCTTCTCCTAGGAGAATGCTACCAAGACTTTTATTGTTTTTATTGACCAGCCTTGTTTTCCTGTAGCCCTGCAGCTCTGCAATATTCTCTCTGAAATAAGGGGACTCGTAATTCATAGTGTTTATTTGACAGCCTTTGTTTGGTCAGGGAAAGAGAAAACAGTTCTGGGGAGCAACATTTCCCCTGTTCCACTTGCTGTGATCCCAGTATGTTTTGTCTCTTCTGCCCAAGCTAATGGGGTCATATAGTAGGCACAGACTGAAAATGTCCTGTGGTTCTAATATTCAGCTCTTCAGAATGTTTGCTGAGCCTGACTCACAAACAGGTTTAACAATCAAGCCAGGGTGAATGTTTTGTCAATGCCATATTTTTAGAATAATAAATAGACCAGTTTTGTTTTTTTTTTTTTTTTAAATATGACCTCCTTTCACAAATATTTCCATAAAAACTTGAGGAAGCTTAATTATATGACAGTCTTTCACCCTGTAGTGGAGGAGCAGAATTAAAACTAGCTTCACTTTCCCTGCTCAGCAGCTCTGTGGTTTCTGATCATACCTCTAATTGTTCAGAAGCTCTGCTTTAAATGATTGTTAAATGATTCAGGAATCATATTTATGTGGCACAATTGTTCCACTGATCTTCACAAAAACCCATGATGAAAACACCATCATTCTTTTTATAAAGGACAGTTCTTAAATCTGTTGTATTTCTTCCTTTCACCAAATGTGCATCTTCTCTAATACAGCTTTGGGCCATTTTTAATTTTTCTCTGTAGAAAACCATGCTAATTACAGCTTGATTAGATAAGTAGTTAGTGAACCAGCAAGTTGCCTGCATAGCCTAGCAAAGCTGTTAGAAAAGGTTTCAGCAACTGAAGCTCACGGGAATATACAGCTTAAACTTCTTAGAATGAGAGCAGGCATCCAATCAATATTTAAGGCTATTTCACAACCTTTTCTCCCTGTGATTTTAACTCGCTGCTCAGCTAACCAAAAGCCTGCAATTTGACACTTTCTATTTTAGTATCTCTTTTTTTTGCAAAGATTCAGAAGGGAATTCTTAATGCTGAAAATCATTAGGCGTAGTTCACCTCACAATTTCTTTGTTACACTACAAGCAGAATTATAGATGGATTCAGAAATATGGAGTCTGACTACTTCATATTGACAAGAGGTCAGACTCCACTCTAAGAGATACCAATGCAAATCAGAAGAATTTTTTTCCCCCCAAATTCAGTGTAGTTACTTTCGTTTAAGCTGGTATAACTTTTAAGATTACTTTCAGGAAGGAAGGTCGTACAAAGAAAGAAGGGATGCATATATAAATTGCTATTCTTATCAATTTGCACTTTCATTTTTCACTGAATAATCCTTTGCTGAAAAAGTTTAGGGACTCAAACAGACATTTGTTAGCTCCACAAAGGGGAAGTGTAAAATACAGTGAAGAATCCCTATAATTTTCTTTAATCTCAAGCTGAGTTAGTACCAACATGACCCTGAAAGTAGTATTACTTCCTGAATACACAGCCTTGATGAACAATAAATTTTTCTTTCATGACAGGTTTATTGTTTTGTTG
Organism: Hirundo rustica; assembly: GCF_015227805.2. Lineage (NCBI taxonomy): Eukaryota > Metazoa > Chordata > Aves > Passeriformes > Hirundinidae > Hirundo > Hirundo rustica. The sequence continues at coordinate 13,845,851 of NC_053450.1, forward strand.
AGGAATTGCTTGAGAGGTATTTCATTGTATATAGTGAAGGTGTAATTGGGCTACATTCCTTTTATACGTTAGGCAATAATTTAATGTCATCTTTTTGTACACAAGGATTTCATTCTGTTAAACTGATTGATTACTTTATCAGGATTCATTTGCTGGCATTTGTATAAAGCAGTGTCTTACTGAAGGGAGAAGTATGAAACTTCAATCCTTTGCCAGGAGGGCAGGATCTGTGTGAGAAGATGACAGCAAAGCAGTGTATGCTGCGTGGGGAGGTCTGCAGGGCACTTGGACCAAGAAGTTGTCCAGTCTCTCTTTCCATCCAAGAGAGATACAATTAAACCCACCATTTACCTTTCCTGTCAGAGATTTATGTAAATTGTTCTGAACAGTTTTGGTCATCTCTTGTGGCCTGAATCTGAATATACACAAACTTCTCTCTATGCCTCTTTACACTGCCATTGAGGAAGCCCAAAGAGGCAAAGATGTACATTTGAAAATTGCACCCCATCATGATTGAGCAGTGCCTCACCATCCATGAAAAAGAAATTGTCCCTAAGTTCTGAAAAATATTTATTATTGGTTTCTCAAAAGCATCTGCTGCTGTTCTGACAATCATCTAAATTGGATTGTGCTGAGGAAAAGCTGACCTTCTCCTTTCTCTACTGAAGCCTTCTATTGGAATTCGGTAAGTAAAATCAGTCAAAACCCCTTTAAATTTCCTCTTAGAATATTTCCCTTGACAGAAGCCAAAGTGAGGAATATTAGGCTAAATTCTCTCTTGACATAAATCCATTGAACCTAAATTAATCTACCTCTTGGAACAACCTGATTGTGGCATCAGGTGAAGTATCCTTTTAGCACAGCACCCAGGACCTAAACTACATTACATCAGCAGAGAATTTGTTTTGCTATTGATGCAGTCAGAGAACTCTGATTTTAGTATCACACTAATAAATGTTCCTTGCAATGCTTCATGGTGAGATTTCAGCAATAAAACTTACTTGTGTTTCCTTACTATTTTAATTTACAAAATTGATCCAGACAGAAAACAAGAAGATTTTCTTTCAGAGCCAACATGGATGTTCCTGTGATGTTTTGAAGAAAATCTATTAAGCTATGTTTGAATCTCACTTCGTTAAACATTTAGGCTGACTCGCTGTTTTGATATTTGTTATAATGGCTTTTGTGTCTTGCTGAAAATCTTGTTGCACTGTTGCTCTCAGTCAGAATTTCCAGAGAGTTACAATGTTTTGGAAAGTGGAGTGCTAGTTATGTGTGAAGAAGCAGTCATAAATTAAAACACTGAAGTAATTATATCTTTTTGCCTAATGTTATTTTGAGGAGCCCAAAGCACAGCCTGCAATAGTGAGGGTTCCTAGCCATTATCAAATCTAAATTCCCCTGGCTGAAGCAGGACAGACTCTTGCCTCTGTATTGTCTGTCCCGTCTCTATATTTCTCTGTGTAAGGTCTTCCTATTGAGGTGGTTTTCATGCACATTAGTCACCCTGAGCAGTCTGCACAAAGTTGATCCTGACCTGCACCGTGCCATCTCTTGCCAGCAGGCTTCACTGCTAATCTACCATGAAGGATGCTTCATTTGCCGCCAGGTGGGTTGCACAGAGGGGCTGTGTTGTCCCACTTTTCTTGCTGCTGTCCAGAAAATTGCAATCATGCTTTAAAATGGACAAGTGGAAAAAGGCAGCCTCGCATTGTGTGCACATTCTGCCTCATTTAGCACCTACATACCAAAAAAAAAAAAAAAAAAGTTAATAGAGCTGCCAAACCAATTACATTATATTAAATTAGATTAGTGAGCCAAAAAATTAAGACATCATGGCAGACAGGTCTAGGAAAGCTGTGGCCAAAGGGAGTATGGGATACCCAGCTCTAGAAAAAAAATAATTTACTCAGTAAGCTACCACTGTAATAAAAATATTTTTAAAATGTCAAAAGGAACTAAAACATTTAGACATATGGTGCATTAGCCAAAAGTTGCCTTGAGCTCCATAAATGTAAAACTGATGGAATATGTTTAGTAGGCAATACAGATTATCTGCATTAAACTGCACATATTTATTGTAATGCAGGCCAGTTATAAATGCAATACAGACCACATCTCTCTAATCTCATCTAATGATGACATAGATGCTTTTCTCTGACTTTGAAAAGTGTTGGTCCTTTTTATCTTGGAGTATTATTTCTGTTGACTGAAAATATGGATATTGAACTTTAGTGATCAATACTCCCGCAACACCCAAACCAATCAATGCTTTGATTATTCTAATTAGGGTACTGGACTGGGTGTCAGAAGGAACATTCACTACAGTTACTATCAATAATCTTGGAAAATCACTGCTAGTCTCTGGGTTTAGGTCCTGCACCAGATTGCAGAGATAAAGCAGAAGAAGCCTCCTCTGTCAATCCCTATCTGGTTTTTACAGATGAACTGGGAGTTGTAGGGCTCTTGGACACTTCTGACAATGACTGTAGAAAACATGCACGCACTGGGTGTTCTCAGATAAAGTAGCCAGCCCTCCCAGAAGGTGTAACACCTCCAGGGGTTTCAGAAATATCCTCCAATTGTCTGAATAAGCAACAATGAAATTCCCTATTGTTATGAATAAATCTGTGAAGAAAAGAGTCAACCTTTTCTGTAGTACAAGAGTTACAATCTTTCTAAAAACTGTATTATTTAAAAAGTGCCAACCCAATAAATTTTCTGGACTTTGAAAGTAGATATCTTGATGATCCTTACTTTAATTGACCATGAAAGTTTCTCAGCAAATCAACTGGGAACTTTACAAATTGTATGCTTGGATGACATTTTGGGCAGGTTGAGATTCCTGCATCCTGTTTCAGCAAGACACACAGGTCTACTAGGTGGAAAAAGACAGAGGGTGGTAAGTTGAAGAGGAAGAATTGTGACTGCCGTGATACCAGTTGGAAAGGGAGAGAACTGGCTGCAGAGAGGGGAGAGGGTCTTGAGTTCACCTGTGGTCAAATAGTGGTTGCCGTACATCAAAATCATCTGTGGGTGCTGCAGTAATAGTTGAGGAAGGCCATTGAGAAAAGCAGGGTAATAATTGATGGTCTGGGTCAGAAATACAGTAAGGCTTGTTTTAAAATCAGGCAACATCAGAAAGCTGGTGACACTGTGTGGCAGTGATGGATTAACCCTTTGTTTGACTGTTGACTGAATACAATTCTTCCTCTGTTTGCCCAGGGACAAGAAGTAGAAATCTTGTCACACTGGCATAGCTATGCTGGGGGTACAAGCTCTGAGCAGGCACAGCACAGCCCCAGATGGAGCTTCTGGGGGGTTTGGGACCCTTTGTGTTTGTGCCTGTTCCAACACAGCTATCCTCCTTCTCCTCCTTCTCTCTGCTCTCCTCTAGGGTTTAAATACAGGTGCTTTTCTCTATTGTCAGCACTGCAGAGGGAAGTTTTGGATTTTGTTGCCAGTTTCCCTTTATCTTCTGGGCTTGCCAGGAAAAATCATAGGAGGAGCTTTTCCTTCCCATTTATCTCACACCACAACTCTCAACACCATATGGGGGATCTGCCTGCTCCAAAGAGCATATGCAGGTACACTGTTCTGGCACACACATGAGCTTCATGCGAGATTGCTTGATTCAACATGACTTCCAAACCAGAGGAGAAGGCAGCACGCTCCAGACAAGTTAAACGTGGGCCGTGCTCTCCAGCTGCACTCCCGGATGTGTCGTGGCTGGGGACCCGCGGGCTCGCTGGCCAGCAGGGATGGCTGCTCCCCTGCCCGGGGCAGCGGCACAGCCTGGCACAGCCTGGCACAGCCTGGCAGCCAGCCGGCCTCTCCAGCAGCCCCTGAGCTGAGCCACAGCTGGGCCGCTCCCTGGGGCGCTTGGAGAGACGCCTTCCTCCAGCTGCCCACGGAAGGGATGGGAGGGCTGGGGCACGAGGTGAAGGCCAAGCCCAGTGGGCTCCTGGCTGCTGGACACGAGGCTTCTTCCAGCTGACAGACCCATGCCCAAAGTGATCACTCACCCGCCTGAAGCAGAGGAGCGCCATATGTAACAGGATGGTTTGGCCTCTGGGTGGTTCAGCAGGTTTCCATCTCACACTAAGAGGTGTTCAACAGTATCAAAACCGACATTTTTCTACATATGTATGTAGTTCAGACAAGGACAACCCAAAAAGTAAGTGCAAAAAGCAATCTGACAATTACTGGCTCAGGTTTCGTCTAAGAGAGCTGGAGGGAAAGGATAAGGATATGGGTGGTGGAGGGAAATGGGAATCCCCAGAGTCAGTTTGTCAGATTAAACTGTTGTCTTCCTCTCTAAGTCAAGTATCCCCAGGAGCTGAGCCTGGGCTTGCTTCTTCAGGCGATCTCTGTGAGTCATGACAACTCTGGACACATAGGACACATCTGGTGGCACACTGAGAGGGGTGGCCAGCTGAGGAAAGTCACTAGCAATGGTCACATGCAACACTAAAGGACAGCTCATACTCTTATGAACTTTTTCTTCACTTTTTGCTCCCCTCCTTCTCCTACTCATGTAATTTTTCAGGTATTTGGACCAAAGCAGACATGGAAAATGCCCAAACAACATGCAAGAGGTTTGACTGCAGGAAGAGGCTACTACCCAGAGGAACTTAGTAGCCCCACTTACCATGATTTTAAATTTAAATTTTACCATGATATTAAATTGCCAGTTTGGATTTCTTCCATCTCTAATCACTAATTTGTACCCTGAGATTGCAAAGCAGGTGTGAAGGGGCATAAATGTTGCTTGCTGATAAGGGCATGGCACAAGACTAGCAGCACAAAAGGGCAATAAACTCCTTAGTTTATGGAGCAGTTGAACCTACTGCACAGATAGATTATTTACCTCTTGAGCATAAATCTCTATAGTGAATTTCAGAATCTCCCTGACTTAGGAATACTGAGCCTAAGGCATATTACCATCTTAATACGGAGCTTCTGCAAGAAGTATTTCTGTGTGAATTGGACTTGTTACTCCAGATGATTATAGTTTCTTTTCCAAAGAGCACAACTGCACTAGAGAAACCCATATAATTTAGAAAGAGACTACTAGAAGCCAGTTCTGTGAAAGGAATGAGTTTTATGTGACAATACTAAATTTGGGTGCGACAGATATACTGAAAGAAAACTGCTTTAAAATAACACATGAGCCTCAGAAGTTGTGGCTATCTGCCCATCCCTTCCTGCTTGCACTAACTTACCCAGATGTATGTCTGCCTCCTTGCTTGGAAAATACTTTCTAACTCCCCTGCCTTTATGACCGACTGGCCCAAGTCCAAAGTCTTGGTAGTATCGTATTTCTGTCTGCATGCCTCAGTGTTCACAGCAAAAGTAATCACGGCAACTAGTGTCGGGTAAGTACCTTGGTGTCTGGATGGATGGATGGATGGATGGATGGATGGATGGATGGATGGATGGACGGATGGAAGAACACTGCTGGAGATCAGTTTCTCTGTGTTAACACTAAAATCCATAAGAAGGTGGTGTCAAATCATCCTTACTGCTTACTATGAGAGTATGTTAATGGACATTATGTCTTAAACAGAGAGGAGGTGAGAGCTGTTTTTAACCCTTTTCTGGTCAAGTTGTGTGCAGAGCAGCTGGCATGTGATACTGGGTAACAAGGCAGAAGGCACTTACTGTACCCAATGGCTGCTGTTCAACAAACATATTTTCCCATTAAATATGGAAGAGCAGCATCTTTATTTCCTGAACATGGACCTTGTTTTAATGGTGTTTTTATTGCCTCACAACTGTGAGGCAACTACATCTCAGGTGGTTCCTTGGCCTTACCCTTGAAATATTACAGAAGTTGAAGCAAGCCCATGATGCAGAACACCACTTGCTGTGGCTGTGGTTACACTTGCAGCATGGACAAAACACGCACTTCTTGCCCAGGAGCTTGTAGACTCACCTCCAAAGCTGAGATGACCAGAGAGATGGCTTTTCTTCTTGAAACACAGTTTCCATTTTTTATACTTAACCAGTGTTAGGAAAATTAATCCATGAACACCAGAGGTTTATGTCCAAAAAGGAGGCAGAGGAGTCCTTTCACTTTATTCGAATAAAGGGAGAGGCCATGGGGCATTTCCCCTGGGGCCTCTCAGTTTTTCAGTTTAAGTTTAAAATCCTTTTAATCCTAATTTCCCGGCCGCATTTCCCTCTTTCTTTCCCCATTGGCTGAGGTACTTGAGAGGTACAGACTTCCCAAAATGCCTAAGACCTCAGATTCCCCTTTTAATGTATAACTCCCCTAATTTTTAATTTTTATGGGATTTATGGGTTTTTCCCTATTGTTGCTTTCATCTTTCAATATTCAGTTTCATTTACAAGCAAACTTATGGTTTGTTTGTAAAGGCAAGTATCTTCTTTTCCATTCATCAATCAATAGAATCCTTCCCATTGTTTCTCTTATCTCTCAGTGCTAGTTTTATCTACTAGCAGACTCAGGGCATGTTTGTAAAGACAAATCTTGTCATTTCTCTCAACCAGAAAAATAGGGGTTTAGGGTTTTTCACTAGATGACGGCCATAAGCAGCTCCTAGGACAAAAGTAAATTTATAAATGGATTTTTCTAATCAAACATGAGGAAATATGTGGCCCTCACTAGGCTCTGGGGTTGTTGTGGAGGCATACCATTTTTATTTATTTCTGTTCAGGTTTTAAAATATGCAGTGGTACAGTGGCAGGTCTGGCTTATTATATAATAGTGCATCTTCAAACAGGTTCACCTTCCACCTTATCAGAATTCCTTGGTCCTATTTCTTCTTTAAAAATAGAGAACATTTTTGGAGGGTAACAAATCAGGAAATATAAGTTTTGCTGCTATCTTTAATGTGAAGCTAGTGTGTGATGGTAAAACAGCTAGATTAGGCCAAAATGTGAAAATTGAAATAAACAAGATAAATGAACCTAGATCAGAGAGAGATAAGGTCTAGCAGTGATCACTTTGAAAATATTGGTCTTACATCCATGAAGGTAAAGGTGTCTCTGTTCTCACCACAGAAAAGCCAAGATGAAAGGGTCTGCCTGTATTTACAGGGATGTTGCTGGATTTCTGCACCAAAAAATAATAAGCCCCCCCATAACTTAAAAAAAAAAAATCAGCTTACTTGTTATGATAGAAATGACACTATGGTAAGACAAACTAGGATAGGAATGGTACTGCTGTAGTAAAAAGTCCAGTTAATAAGGAACACACTATACCTGTAAAACAGATACTTTCTTCAGAAGAGAAATGCTTAATAGAGAAGCCCCCTCTTCAGAAGCTGTGGGGATTTTGAGGCACTCTGACTATATAATAAAATAATTTATCGAGATGCATCACAGTATCTTATTTATATCATAGTACATCACTGTATTTCTTGCTCGGGTCTTTGGAGCTTTTGACCCATCAGCTTTGATATGCGTAAGTTTATTGCTTCTTTTGTTATGTCAGTGGTCATGAATTCCTAACTCCTTTGAACTAGGATTTTTAAAAGGGTGAGTGGAAAAAAGTGTTCTCAGTAAACATCTGTTAAGATCCTGAGACACAAGAAAGGAAACTTTGCTGTCACAGTAGCCTTCTTTGTTCAGCATAATCTAACTCGTCATCTCCTGTACTTGGAGCTATCATGTCAGCTAGGTATTGTTTCTCTTCTGCTGAGCAAAATCAGACTGACTTTTGTGTTACTAATTCCCTGAAGAAAACACAACTGTTACACTTCTGAACCATTTCTCAAAGTATTACCATCTTATATTACATTCTGTGCCAGACTGGGGATTTCCATTTCTTATCTGGCTTCTCAGTGTACAGCCCCTGCACCCCCTGTATACCTCCCTCCACATGGTGTGGACACCATAGATTTTCTATCCATGCACAACTTATAAAACAAAGGCTTTTTTTTCCTCAGTGACCTGTCCCCAGCTCCCAAACAGCATTTGCCTGGAGGAAAGCCAGCTGTGTCTGAAATCACTGAGAGAAGAACAGTGCTATCAGAAGACTGCCAAATAATGCAAGAGAGAGCTGAAAGAGATGCTCTGAGATAATATTTCAAGTCAGCCCAAGTTTTCAGCGACATTTTCTTTTGGATCAGCCTGCAAACCAGGGAAGGTTTAATCAGATTTCAGGACACAGAACTATATTTCAGAGGCTTTTTTCCTCCCTACCTTATTATACTATAGTCTTGAGGTGGCCCTTCTCGACTGGTCAAAGGACTCAGAGGTCAGCATTAAGTGCTGTGCAGGTTGCTTCAGGAGTGAGGCAGATTGCTCACAGTCTTCTTCACCAGACCTTTCTGGTAAAACTGCTAATGCTCTTCATAAGCAAACTGTGGCAGTGCATGAACTACTAACCTTAATCCATTTGACATTCTTCCTTCCATGTTTTAATTATATTTACAGCTTTCAAGGAGGTTCTTGGCCTTTGTCTTTTTATCCTGGGCTTTTCTCAGTTGACCCAAGCTTTATTTCACCTTCTCCTGTACACACTTAACGTGTGCAATTTACCTTTTTTGTGGCCACAAGGTTCAGCTTGTATGAAGTGAAATATAGGAACATAAGCATATTTCTATATTCCTATTTCCAGGACATTTATTTACTAGAGATTTTCTGAGCCCTTTACATGAATAAGTCAGATTAAAGAAGAGAAAAAAGTCTAATTGATGCTGAAGGCTGTCCGATGGAAAAGGCTCTTTCACAGTAGGCAATTTGACATTGATTCTCCCCTGGTTTCTGGAACCTGCTCCTTGCAGCATGGCTTCATCTGATGGTTGCTGTAGTCCCAAGTAGAGCCATGTATATTGTATATTGGTGTATATTGTATATTGGTGTATATTGTATATTTTTTCACATAAGTGCTGGGCTCAGTATGAAAGAAATCTGGTTTGGACTGTAGAAAAGTAGCTCACAACACAGTTTTGAAAAGATCAGCAGCTCCATGGAGTTGATGATCTTTGTCAGCAGGCAGTGATTCACAGCTACCAGAGCAGCTCTCTTCTGTTACTGTAGAGGAAAAAGTCCCATCCATACCAGTTCTATTCTAGTTTTCAGAGATCAAAATCCAAAGCAGCTAAATCCAACTTGAGTCATTCCATGGCTGTAACAGAGTGCAGTTGGTTGTGCCACTGCAGGTGCTTTTGGTACCTCTTTCTCTGCGACTGACTCTGTGAAAGTGATGGGTCCCTGGAAACTCAGAGCCCCATATGGCAACCTTATGTAGTTGTCCTAGGTACTCAAAAGCATCACAAAAGATAGTATATGGCTTTTTGCCATAATTATCTCTTTCATAGAACCCAAACCAGACCATGCTCATATTCCCACAACACATTTTTCCTGCCCTTTCTATAACTATAGGGTGTCTACTGTCTGTCATTACTGAAAAGTCCAGACACCTCTAAGTCCATCACATAATGATGTAGGGAAGCAGAGTAAATGACATTTAATGAGGAGGGACTAAAATCCAACATGAAGAAAACTGAAAAAAAGAGAGACTCAAACTAATTTCCAACCAAATGTCTAACTTAATTTCTTACTCTGATGATACCTTTTGTTGGTGATTAATGGAAGATGTTGAAATGGTCAATAGCTGGATAAAATGACTAACGGTCAGACCAAAGGCTTATGCAGTTTGGTACTCTTGTGTGTGTATGGAAGAGTGAAAATGTTTGTGTACTGAAGGCTAAGAACAAGATAAACATATGTGATACTGGGAGCAGCTTTCAACCATTTCCAGCTCAGAGGCCTTCTGTACCAGAAATGATTGTTACCTCCTCTCCCATTAATGTGTTGGGTTTTCTGTGAAACCATGCAACAGAATTTCATGCACAAACCCCTTTGGCAAAGCACAATCCCTTATCGTCTGATCTCCTTTACTCACCTCTTTGGCAGCTCCTTCAAAGGCCTCTCATAGGTTTCTAAGGCAGGATTTATAATTATAATAGCTGCACTGACTTCTAAAAATACATCATATGTATTCAGGCATCCCCTGTTCCTGTTTTTACTACAATTCCTAATTTGTCTGTTAGTTGGTGTCACTTTTAGACATCAATATCTCCCTTGATCTGCTGTACAGAAAAGTACATTGCAGTTTTTCGGTTCCAAAGTGGTTTTAAGGGAGAAGTTAAGGTTTCACAGCAGACTATTCAAGAAATTCAGATTTTTAATTTGCATAGGTTCATCTTGATAGTATTTGAATGCCTTTCACTGATGCCTTAAGTGATTGTGATTGGTATCCGTCATGTGATGTCACCCCTGCATTGGAGTGAACTGTGTTTCCTGGAATGTTTTATTTTGGTACATCTTTATCAGTTTTGGTTTTGTTTAGCTTTGTTTTCTTGGAAAACAAATGCACATGTTATTCTGTATTTATTTTAGAGAGGGCAAGGTTAGAGAGGCAAAATAAATATTCTGTATTTATTTTAGAGAGACAAGGTTAGGTTGAAGGAGCTCATTCCACAGTCTCAGGCTGACCAGTTCTGCTTCCATAGATAAGCTTTGCCCTAGTTTTAGAATAGTTCAGTTTCAGCAGAAGACCAAAGTTACCAAGTGCAGATTTATCAAGGACTTTAAGCAGTATTTAAAATACTTTGGGCTCAAGATGAGAATTTTTTGAATGACTGATCACATTGTGAACTCCATTTTTGTTGTTTTTGAAAAGAAAACACAAGATCTGAAGGAAAAATCTGATTTCTCATGGTCAGCTCTACTATATGAAATGCTGTGTGAATCTCTGGTGTGCAACCTGAATGCCTTACACCAGACATATCACAGTAGTGATAAAGGAGTAAACAGCTGAAGTCAGTCACAGATAGGCATGAAACACATTCCACCCAACTGCAGAATCCATGTGGAAGTCCTCATGCAACAAGTTTGTATTGAGAGGGAAAGACTACTCCACCAGCAAAGACCAAGAGGACCATCCCAGGGGAGGTAGGTTTGGGTTCCAAACTTCTTAATCCTGTGACACACCAGATTCTCTCCTCACATGGACTCTGCCTGTGGTTTCAAGTTCACAGGACATGGACAGGCTGAGAAATTAACGCTGAGAAGTTCAGCATGAGGGAGCTTTCTCATTAATATTAATCTGTGTTCTGGTGTGTCATGGGATGCCTGAACAACGGCATTCCTGGTGTTAAGGAGCTGACTTTATGTTCATGCTAGCACTCTCTGGGATGCTCTGAGCAGCTCCCAAAAAGGGCTGTTTCAAAATAGTGTGAAGTCCTTTTGTATTGAAGAGGTTGAGACTGATGGTTTCTAGCCCTGCTAGTTCAGGTGTCTCTTCCGTGGTCATTTAAAATGCTCTCAGGTTGAAGCTGAGCGACAGAAAGCAATAAAAACCAACAAAGTACTCACTGGGAATTTGGTATGAAGTAGGGCATCTCAGCTTGCTGGTGCACTCATAGATTTTTTCAGGCATGCATCCAGTATTAAACTCAGACTCTTAATTTCCTTTAGACTATGATTTCATGTGTCTCAGATTTTTCATAGGTACGCAAAAAGTTTAAAAGTCTCATACAATCCAGAAACTTCCTAATGGCCCAGACAGCTCCATAAAGCAGGCAAGTGCTGGCAAAGTAATAGCAACCATAACAGCTGCAGATTACTTCCTAGAGATTTATGCCATCCCTTCAGAGCACGGAGACAGGCAGAGGTGGCTGGGTCACCCCTGCTGCGGGGTGCATCCAGGGGCAGCCCACATCAGGCCCTTTTGCAACCTACAGAGCTCCTCTAAGGTATTGCTCTTTACTCCCACCTGAGCCAGGGGCTGTGCAGTTTAATATGAGGTGAAAGAGATAAACCAGGTTTTAGTTCCATCCAGTCACTGGAACAGTGCAGCCACTGTTGTGCTACTGACAGCGTTCCCCCAGGCTCCTTGGCCTGGTTACAGCTTGGGTAGCTGCAATCTGCCTACTTTCAGTCTCCCCAGAGCTCCTGTTGGCAGCATTATTCTTTTTCCACTTCTGGCCCTAATTTAGTTGGGTTATCTTGCTGTGCACTGTTAAATGCTACCACAGTCCATATCAGAGGTGGCTACATGTCAGGTTTGGGTGAAAAAATCTCTCATTAGGGGAGCCTTGTCTTCCAGGCTTTGCTCCTGTGAATAATCCAGAGGTGTGTGGTTAGGCTTCCAGAGGGCCAGTGGTACTACTGGGTAATGCACTCAGAAGAATAACAGCACTCAACTGGCCTAGAGTTTTATGCACATCTACATTAAAATCCTTGCAGGAAATGTGAAGTCTTTGTTTAAATTGGCTGTTTCAAACCAATTAGAAAATAAGCATAACATTGGGGGGAAAAAGTGAGAAAACTGAAGGGATTTATCTTCCTTGTTCTGAAATCATTAGAAGCTTGAGGCTTTGAATATTCCTGTATACTGAGCAATGATATCCACAGCCTTTCAGCTCAATTTGGGTTCAGTGGAAGCCAGAATTAAAAATGCAGCCTACTGGGCTTGTGTGTAAATGAATTAAAATGAGTAGAGCAAAGATTCCACTTTTTTTTGGAGTATAGATCTACAATCTATAAAGATGTTGATAAAGAACTTGGAGATAATATTTTTAAAATAAAGGCAAAATACTTGTATGTCTCTTTTTGTAGTAGACATCCCCTTTTCTTCCCTCCTCAAGTCTCTGGGCTAAGCAGCTCATCAGTGTTCCATGGTGAGAGGTGCCCATCTGAAGGCAAGGCAGAGGAGGTGAATTATCCCTGGGGCTACCTTTTGCTCTGCTCTGACTGGGGAGCAGGCTTTTATTCATCAGTTGACAGGATGGAGTGCAGACACCCTGTCTAAGTAAATAATGGGAAAGGCATCTAAATTTCCTGCATGTGATGCAAAATATAACCTTGATCTTTCATTCTTGAGCAACAAGGCACAGCAGCTGAGAGTTTCATCCAACAGGAACTTTATACAATACATATGCACATAATTAAAAATTGCACAACTTTTAGGTAAGTTATACATGCATTTGTTTTCAGATGCAGTGAACATCTACACTGGCAAAAGATTTTTAGGTTTTGATATATGGCTCTGATGGCTGCTTTTGTAGGAAGAAATGCATCCTTAAACACTGCACTGTCAAAGTAATATCCACAAATCGTTCAGCGCCCATCCTGGCAAATAGTAAATATTATACACCTTACTGAAAAATAATATTTCTTCTTCTAAAATATTGCTTGTGTGTTCCCTTTGGGCAGCTCTCAGAATTGCCTTATGGGATTAATAAAAACTAATAGTTCCCTTTATGCTTTTAAAGCTTTCATCACATGGGCTCCCCAAAGCACTTCCACAGCAGCAATCCTAGTCACTTACTTTGAAAAACAAATATGCACTAAGGGGAGTGTAGGGAAAGTAAAACTTCTTTCCTCTGTTCCAGCATGAAGATGTCCCTATGCTGTGTGCAGGACTGCCACTAGCATGGATGGGCTCTGCAGGGGTGGCATGGAGGAACAGCCCTGCACTAGGAAGGTGTTTTAAAACATTGTACAAAGAAAATGAATGGTGTGCCTGGGGAAGGCTGCTAGGCTCAGAGGAAAGACTATGAATAAAGGTGTCATATACCCTTCTGGTTTTTAATCCACACTACTGTTATTTCCTACAAACTGATCCATCTTTTTATGGCTGTATTTGCAGCTGGATTGAAATTACTCGGTTTAATGATAATTTTTGCTATAGGAACACATGTGCCTTACATTATTTCAGATGGGACTGACACCAAGCAGGATTGTTGGAGGAGCATTCTGACTAGCCCACAGGCACCTCTACCTTCTGTACTTTCAGGTTGCAGGTTGTTGATGATGTTGGCCCAAGCTTCATTTGCCATGGTTATGATTGTAAGAAACAGCAGTGTGTCATTTTGTCCCTGGAAGCTGGACATTATAAAGGGAAGAATGGAAAATAACAACAACAACAATAATAATAATAATAACATCAATGCTTCCAGAACACTCTGACAACAGTCTAACATTCTGCCCTTGAGCTATTCTTCCAAACAAAATTTCCAGTATGTATTCTTCCCTTTCAAATGTCTAATGGAGTGTTGAGCCAGCAAGACAGCTGGGAAGTTCAAGTTTCTGCCTGCACAATGGCAGCAGTGTCTGTGCTGTCAAAATTAACTCTCCATTTTTTCCTGCTCATGCTCAAAAAGATCTTTCTAACATTTGAAAAATATACTGTGTGCTCAGAGATCTTATGTTCCTTTGCCACTTTAGTTCAAGAAAAGCTGATTAAAAAATTCAATTTTAGTGTCATTCAAATAACCAGTGATACCTCAAACACTGGTATCATGAAGGTCTATTTTAAATACATAATTTCATGGTGTGTGGAAGGATAAGAACAGCAGAACACTGCTTGGCTAATGAGGTGATGGGCACTGCATAAAACCTGAAAAGAAGCATCAGCCCAGCTCTATAGATTATTTCCAGACTAAATTGACACAATACCTGCTGATACTGGCACTTGTCCAGGAAATCCACCTCTGGATTGTGCTGATCCAAGAAATTTCATCACAGTCTGTGGGGTTTTGCAGCTGAAAGGGAGAACAGGATCTTGCCCATTTTTATGACACACCTAATTTCTGTTGAATGGTGTATTTTATGATTTATTTTTCAGCCAATGCACAGAACTGCATCAAAACATCAGACATGTGAATTGGTACTCTTTGACCTGAGCTGCTAGACAAAGAAGGTTTATACAGATCTGTAATATCCATTTTGACCTCTCTGCCTTTGATGGTAATAGCACATGTTTAGCATGAGCTCAGTTTTTAATATGTAAGTGACCCCCTTGGGGATCTGCTCTAAAGAAACTTGGGCTTCTCAATGATGGAAAGAAATGTTTTTCTCTTTAAGGGAGAGAGGGAAGCAGGTAAGAAGGGGTAGTCTGCTCCTTGGATATGGAAGGCACATGTAAATACAAGATGCCATTTATCATTATTTGATATATAGCAAAATACAGTAATTTCACTTAGCAGCAGGTTTTAAGAAGATTAAACATGCTAGGAAAATTGGTTTAGAATAACAGTGTAACAGGATATTGTAAATTATTTTGCAGTAGGCTGTCAGGCTATGTCACCATAATTCTTCAATATTTAATTAAAACCCACAGCAAATTAATATTCAGGTCCTGTCAAGAAAACTAATTGGACACAGGGACCAGCTGCTGGAGAAGTTGGGATGTCAGCTTCAGATGGTAATGTGAATGGTTCACACTGGCTTGTGGGTACATGTTTAGAACACTCACCATAGAATCATAGAATTATAGAAACATCGATAGAATGGTTTGGGTTGGGAGGGACATTAAAATCATCTAGTTGCAAACCCCTTGTCATGAGCAGGAACACCTGCCACTAGACCAGGTTACTCCAAGCTCCATCCAGCTTGGTTTGTGCACTTAAAGGGATGGCGCATCCACAAATTCACTGGGGAACCTGTGCCAGTACCTCATAGTGAAGATCACCATGGACTTATGGACAAGACCAGTTTTGTTTATAACAAAGTCTTAGCATTTTAGCAAGAAAGATTTATCTTTAATGATAAAATATGATCCAAATATGATAAAATATTAACTAAATCCAATTTAGTTTAGAGACTAGAGGTTTGTTTAAAAAACCAGTTCTCAGATGATGCCCTGTGATAGAAAGTTCTCTTCTGAAAAAGGTGACAGCCACTAGTGTCCATGTTTTTAGGCACCTCTGCTTCTTCATACCCAACAGACCTTCAGCTTCTTCATCTCTCTCTGAGATTAAGCTCTTTCAAGGTAAAGCTGGATTTTTCAAATCATTAGTCCCCTTTTTAGCATTGTAATCCTTGCAGTGGTCTGAGCCACCACTCATTCAGGCTACATAATTATGGTGGAGTGACTATGGGAACATTGGAATGGGGCTAGCCACACTGACCAGGTTTCATGCTAAATAATGAAAGCCCTGACATTAAATACATCACAATGAATCACACTCCAATTCAAGGTGATATTTATAGCTCTGCAGTCTCAGACCTGTGTCTGTTTTTTAAAAATAAGTTTTAAATTACTAGGGCTTTCTGCAGCTTATGTGTACACTCACAAGTACATGGTATTGCAAGGTATCTTTATTTCAGTGTTTGTCAGAACCTAGAGCACTGTTTGCAAATTGCACAGGAATAGGGGAAAAAACCTATGAAAACCAGCATAAATGGGATTTATAAATATTGTGTTAATATGGGCTATGTAATTCTTCTACTCTTGCACAACTATACAAAAACCACAAAGATACTCTCTTTTCTAGTAAATTGTTGTGATTTTTTTTCCATCATTGAATTATATTGAAGTGCTGAACTCCAACACTTTTGTTGCTATCTAGCAATTAAGATGAAAGCACTGTCCTTTCTGAGAATGTAAATCATTCATGTAATATAGAGACCTGACACAGTTTTGCTCTTTCACTCAGCAGTGGTTTGCAAAACAACAGAAAGGAACTCTATTTCATTGCTTTAAAAAAAAAAAAAAAAAAAAAAAAAAAGGCAGTAAAAATCTAGCTTACAAAGAGATGAGAAATGGGGAATGGGGTTTGCAGGGAGCCAATGTCATTCTGTGTGGAAGCTAATATAGCAAATTCAGAGTAAATGCAAACCAACACTGTGCTGCTTCTGTCTGGGTTCTCCACTCGATGTTGATTTCTGGTTATGCTCTGTTTGCTATTTAAGCAGATTTTTCTATGGGTTAATCCTGTGAATTCCTGAACTCAGCAGACATCAAGAATTCTTTTAACATAGTTTGGAAATGTCAGTCCCAAGTGGGCCAATGCTGAACCCCAGCAGGAGTCCTTGCCCTGGGACTTGCTCCCAGCTCCTCTGAGACTGTCAGGGACCTCAGCCTAATCCTTGATGGCCTGAATCGGGCCCTGGGGAGCTCTGCATGACCTGCTGAGCCTTGTGCTCAAGTTTCAAGGTGCTGGTCTCATGGCCCTCACCCAGTGGTTGGGAGACAAAAACACCCATGCAGTGGAAGAGTTCCAGGTGGGCAGAAACCACTTGATTTGCCTGGCTGAGACCTCTTTATGACCCTCATCTAGACAGTGATGCTGCATGAGCTGCAACACCAAGTGGGTGACCACTCAGTCCTGCTTATATCCTTTTTTCTGTCTTGGTAGTGCTTGGGCAGCTTGGGCAGTGTCTCTCTGCAGTGACACAGGTGCCATGGAGACAGGGAGAGCAGCTGTCCTTGTACCCTCTCATGCACAATAAGCATCCATGAGACAAACAAAAAGTGTCCTCTGAGCTGTCATCCCATACTAAATTCATTGGAGGAAGACCAACTTCTTTCTAGGCTTTGGTACAGTATCAGGTAGTAAACACCCCTTGTAAAGCTTGTTCTGCCATAGAGAGCAGTGTTACTCTGCACTGTATTAGTGTATGTCTTCCACGTGCAGTTCCTGCTGATTTAATGAATTATTTAGCCATGCCATGCTCACATGCCAACATGGTAATGGAATTCTGTACTGGCTATGGGTGTAGCCAGATGTTCACAATTTTTCTCCCCCTTTCTGCACAGATTTTATGTAAATTGCAGGAAGAAGAGTACTGCCATCACCACCTTCTCCATTAATAAATCCCATAACAGGCTCCATGCCTGTACAACTCAGCCCGCAGAGGACTAGCTGCTGGGTGCAATCTCTGCTCTGTGAGTTAGGGATGCTCAGTGGTGGGAAGTAAGGGCCAGTGAGGCCATTTCTTCACTCACCTGCTCCTGCTGGTGTAAATCACACGTAATCACTGACGGCACATCTACAGTGAAGTGTTGTCAGGAGAGAACCAGGCTCGGCAAACTCAGGAAGAATTAGATAAGCAAAAAGTTAAAGGGTGCTCAGAAGGTTATAGCAGTGTCCTCACACGCCTCCAGGCGTGCAGGCTAGCTCAGTTCTGCACTGCCACTACGAGGATCAGTTGGGGTTACAGGCAGGGCGAGTAACCTCCTCCTGGTGGGTTTTTGGTTCCCCACACCAGCGAATGGACCCGATGGAGTTGCGACGGCGGCGACGGAAAAAGAGTCGTCTCTCTTTAGGCAGGGTAGAAGGTAGTTTATCAAGGGGAGTCCGGCAAGGAGCTCCACCTCAGACCACTGCTGCCCAGAGAGAGCAGAGATCAAAGCTTGACAGCCACTTATAAACGGGGGAGGTCTGACAACGGGTCAGCCAACCAGGGAACATGGGGGTGGTAACAGGGGGGTGTCAACTTCTGAACCATTAACAAATCACAGGAGGGTAGGAGGGGATTCCCCGGGCACCAGCCTATTACTCGACACCTCTCCTGGATCTTTTCAGAATCCAGGGAAGGGTCTCGAAGTGACAGACAGGGCGACCATGAGGAGAGGGGGAGGGACTGACAGGGACAGGTGCAGGGAAGGAATGACTGACAGAAAACGTCTGGTTAAACAACCAACTTATAAGGGGGGAAAACTATTACAAAACACAGGGCGGTACAGTGAGCTGAACCATTACAAAAATAACTTTAAAATCTTACAAAAATAACTTAATAACTCAATAAAACAACTCTCACACCTCTACTGAAGGTGATGACGGAAGTGCAGTAGGAAATCCAGAGATGTAGGGTGTGACAGTTTTTGCAGAAAATTTTTTTCCTTTTTTTTTCCTAGGGACTGTTTTTCCAGTGTTGGCATGATTTTACTGAGTACCTACAGAGAGAAGAGTTGGCTTCACTCTCTCCCTGTTTTCCACTACTCAGTCCCCTCTTCAGAGGATTTACTTGTGATTTACACTTGCAGAAGTGAGAAGAGATTCAAGCTGTGCTCATGCAATTATACCAAACGGGGGAGAGAGAGAGGCCAGTAGAACTGAATTTGGTGGATTTTGGGGCTGGGGCTATTTTTGCACAGCTGTGCTCCCTGCTCAGCCGTTCAAACCACTCCATAGTGAAACAAAGTGGATGCAGCCGTTCTGAACTCCAAGCAGTTTCAGTTCAGGGCTGCTTTTCAACTCATAATAACATCCATGCTGCAAAAGTATTTAAATATGAGCTTTACTTTTATCAACTTCATTGCAGTAGTTAAGCTTAAGGATGTGCTTAAATGCTTTTCTGAAGTGGGTCCTCGGTTTGATAGCATTTTATACATGACATCAAAGTTAATAAACATCAGGCCCATTACTCAAGAGTGTGAGAGTTACCCATTTACAGAGATCTAGAAATGTCATTTATAATTCAAGTCTTTCAAGGGAAGGATAATTGTCTGATTTTGCACTGCTGCATGGGAGAAAACAAAAGTGGGTTTTGTATTTGTGTTCACTGTGCTTTTTGGGTTCAAGTCATTTTGCTTTATAAAAATTGCTTCATGTTTTGGGGCATTGAAATCTACCTGATGCTGTAAAATGCTTGCTATAAAGCAAAGTCTTGCACCTTGCCACAGCTGCAGGATTTTGTGGAAGTGTTTTGCTTGTACCAGACTCCATCTGTGGTCTTGCTCACCCCAAGTGCCCAACAATTACATGCTAACTTCACACCCTGACACAGGGATGATGATGGATGATCTCTGGCCAGAGTGATCCCTGCTCTCTGGTCACTTGAGCTGCCTTGCCAATGAGGCTGTATTTCTGTTTACTCAGTTAATGAGGATCAGCATTACAAAATTCATGGCAGGGATTCAGTATACATTACCAGTTAATAGACATAATTGAGCGTAAGGAAAACTAGTTTCTGACGTCACAAAATGTCTCTTGTGATAAAGCATTTGGAATATAATGGTTAACATTTCATTTAGCACTGACGAAGATTTGTGTACTGGTTAATATGTATTGTTTGTGAAATCATAATGACATAATTATTGCTAGCAGATACATTCCAATCATATTGGGTGAAGACTTCCTCTCCATTTTTCTTTTCTTTCCAGTCTTACTAAATCTCCAAACACACCATCAGACATCTGGTGCCAGGATTTGAGAATCTGTTTTTCTGTCTCCACATCTAGACTCCTGAAAAGATAGCCAAATCTTTTTTGTTTTGTTTTGTGGTTTGTTTTCTTTTTCACAGAAGCCTAAACACTGAGATCAGTGGGAGTTGAAGACTGGCTAATATTTCAAACTGGGCAATGTAACTATGCTATGCTATGGCATATATGTTTGTAGCAGATCAATAGGCAAGCTCCAGGAAAGGACACCCAGATCATGTAGGATAATTTTTAGGCTTGGTAGGACCACTAAAACTTTGGGTTGTTCATGGTACATACTTTTTTGGCACTTAGTGACACTCCTCTTTGGTGCCACTAAGAATCATGGCTACGAGCTGGGAGAACAGCTAACAAACACTGTTTACCTGGTTGTTGACCATCCATATTCTGATTTGACAATTATCCATCAATATGTATTTCATTCTGAAAAAAATAAGACTCAACTGAGACAGTATTTTATCTTTTTTTTCAGTAAGTCTTCATATCAGTTTCAACTAAAAAGATATGTTTAACTCGCAGATATATTTGCTTTTCCAGCAGGAAAAACCTTGAGAATAAAAAGAAAACAGGAATACATTGGGGGACATAAACAGTAGTTTTCACTCTATATAGAAATAAATAACATCTAAAAATCTTTTTGCTTCCTACTTTAGTAGGCTAAAATCCTAAAAGCTTCTTGTATGTGCTGGCTGACTAAAAATAAAGAGCATTTATCACATTATCATTCATAAAAAAAGCTTCCTGCACAGAATATGTAGTCCCCAAGCTGTTGGAGGCAGGAAGGATATTTCATGTCAGTACCAGCTTATGTGGTTGAGTTCTTCCCTTGCTTTTTCTCAGAAATAAGATATTAGACAACAGAGGCTTTCAGGCTGATGTGTTACAACCAACATTAACTTCTTAAGCTTGAAAATGCAAGTTGCTAGTCAAAATACTGGCAATTATTTTAGTATTGGTGGTGGTTTTATAAATATTAATCAGAATAAACAAGAAAGAAGATACCAGAAAATAGAGCAGCTAAACTCAAGGCTTTGCAAGCTGCATGGGCTGCACTTTGCCTCATCCTGTGCAGTGGCAGGTTAGTGCTCTCCACGGACCAGTCTTAGAAGCCAAGCACATGCTGCTGAAAGCACCTCTGTGAGTCTCCAGGCTGCTGACGTACATTAATTTGGCTAAGGAGGGACTACGGGCGCCTCTGGATGCAAAGAAGAAGGTGATTTGTACTGCCATATAGAAAAGTACTCAGGAAGTAGTTTTCTGGTGAGGAGGGATTCAGGGCATGGGTTTAGCAATTCTTTGGAAGCCACCCTTTGTACAGCCCAAGCCAAGAGACCGTGCGAGCTGGGCTTTCTGATGTTACATCTGATTTCTTGAGGTATGGCTGGAGGTTGTGGGGAGTTCTTGAGGTGATGCTGGCAGGGCTTTGCCTCAGATAGACACACAATTTTTCCCACTGACATACTGAGAAAGATGAATTCTCCAAAATCATTTGGATGGAAATGTGACCCAGGCAGGAACAATTTACAACAAAGGAGTAAGAGATCTACCACACTCTGCTCTTCATGTTGGTACTGTGTCCTTCTTCAGGGCAAGGTGGCGCCATCACAAACCAGAGCAACACAGAGGTGCATCCAGCACATTAGAAATAGGTGTCAGTCCTATTTCTACAACCACAGATGTCAGTCAGGTAGAAATAAACCGAGAAGCACCTAGAGGGAGATGTAAACGGTGGTCAGGACTGCAGCACCACCCTGAAGCATCCAGTGCAGCTATCTGTAAGTTGCCCAGCCTTTGCTGACACTACCTGCTTATGATGAACTTGCAGAGATGTAAGAGATGAAAAGAAGGCCACCATGAAAAGCTACTTATGTAAAACCTCTCTGGTAACTTAGTGCATCATCACTTCTCTTAATCTTTTTAGTCTGAGTGCAGATTGTTAACACCACAAAAAAATGGACAGACATACAATCAGTTTTCTCTGCCTAGAATCCACAAAGGCTTCCTCCTCACTTGACATAGGAAAATTATCCTGTAACACCAGCCGATACTGTCACGGTCAGGCCTGCCATACCTTGGGGATCATTAACCGAAATATACTTCTTGAAATATGTGAGAGTGGCTCAGGGGAAATTTCTGTCTCAGACAGATTTCAAGACAGGGTTAATGCCTTTATTTTCCTTTGTTCCAGCTTGGAAGTTTTGTCAAACCTGGAGACTACCAACAATCCAGGGATGAGGAAGGTGATCAGGGTGCAAAGTTGAAAAGTGAAAAGAAAAAACTAGAGTAAAAAACTCAAGAAGTAGGAAGGAAGTCACTAGTTGTGAGATCCAACCCATGCTGTGGCTCATTATTATTACTTGCAACAGCAAATGTTGATGAAGTGCTGCAGAGTGCCAGTAATTAGTAGGCATGGCTCTCCAACTGCTGCAGCATGTGGTCAATGAGTTCCTGCCTCCAAGAGATGTTCTGCACTGTAAGAAGAGAGATTTATGTTACTGATAAACATAAAGAGAGACTGAAATACAGCCTATATGCCACATTAGGAATGAGATTTCTCCTACATCTACACATCTGCAGAAATTATTTCAGGCTGGAGAGCTGGAGGACGGTGAGGCTCAGCAACTAGGGTGCATGGCAGAATATAAATCTTTCTGTTTTCTTCTCTTCAGACTCCCACCAATCTGTTCAGCAGTATCTGGGAAAAAGAAATCAAACCCACGCAACATGGAATGCTGTTGGGTGGCTTAGTGACAATCAGTTATGCATATCCAACAGCATTGGCATTATGGCTGATGCCTTCCACAGTTTCCATGTCTGTGTTGTATAAAATTCTCTTAATTACATTCCTAGTCAAACTCTTTCTGCCACTTGTAGGCTATATATATTTTACAAGCCTGGTAAATAGGGTATGAGCAGAGAAACCCATAAAGTTCAAGAAAGAGGACAGAACACTGTGCTCACTAATGGCAATTAACAGGAGTTGATATGGTGCCAGGTTAAGTGGGAGCAGCAATGGGGCTACAATCATCACTTGGAAGCTTGCATCGTGTGCCACTTGGTGTGGTGTGTAGGGACAGGGCCTATATTCCGTTTTGTTCTTGGGCAGATCCCAATCCTCCCTCAGTGCTGAATGTGGCTTTGCACTGCAGACCTACCCTTTAGCACATTGTTTTTCCAGTATAGTGTACAGCTCAGCTTCAGGTTTCCAGCCTCTGAACTGCTGAATGAAGTCCTTTAGAACCTCATGAGGATGAAGAACATCTTGAGTGGCAAAGTCTAAGTTCTAGTCATATACTGCCATGTCAAACACTTTCCTGGCAATCTTTCATTAAGCTAGATCTTAACATGAGTTTGTCATTTACTCCCACTTGTGTTAAAATGCAAATCTAGGAATTAGCTCCTCTCTTCACTAGGTAGCTTCTTTCTACTTCTAATTTTAGAAGACTGACTTACAACTGTGAGCTTTTAGGCTGTCAATATTCTCTACATTTAAACCATTCTTCTGCCTTGCTCACACTTGCCCCTGATATTTTTATAGATAATGACCATTTTCTCTCCCAGGCTTCACTTTGATAAACTAAAAAAGTCAACCTTTTCTAGTTCCCCTCAAAAAAGAAATGTCAACATTCCAGAACATCCTACAAGGCCTGCTCTACCCCATTCCAGGCTGAATTCTTTGTTACCACATGAGGGGAGAACCGAGTATAGGACTCCAGGTACAGTCTTGACAAAGTCTTTCTCAGCTT
This sequence comes from Hirundo rustica, assembly GCF_015227805.2. Lineage (NCBI taxonomy): Eukaryota > Metazoa > Chordata > Aves > Passeriformes > Hirundinidae > Hirundo > Hirundo rustica. Next base: position 13,869,530 of record NC_053450.1, read on the forward strand.
AAGGCACTGAGTGTGCCTTGTGCATGCAGGAACTACCTTGCCTGTGCACTCTTTGGTGGGGATGTGGGACTACATGAATGTAATTGTCCTCCAGCTTTCAAAGCTATAAACGGTTCCACATTTGCCTCTAGTTCTGCTCTTAGGGGGGGCACCTCTTTTTTCTCCTATAGAAAGAACCAGAATCTGAATTAAGAACAGACTGACAAATATTTTAATAAAATGCATTCTGCTGGGGTTTTTTGACACTGGGAATGAGAAGTTTATAGATCAGAGAGCTTTCTACATATTCATCTAGGCTTGGCTTCCTATGAGCCCATGCTTCTCCAAGCACGTGCTGCATGTGTGTGCATGTATGGACGTGTATGTGTTACTAATAAGTTTTCAATTCCTTGACTAATTTCAAACATACTTGACAATCTTGGTAGTACTGTATCCCTACAGATTTAATGAAAATCAGCAGCCAAGTGGAGGAAAGGGCTGTGCTGTCATCTTCACTGAAGGAGAGGTTGCAGACAAGCTTCACCTAACCCTTTCTTAGATGCTAGGGAACCCTGACAGGTTCTCACACATGGGAAACTATAATTTGGAGCTCACAGGATGTTATATATTATACAGTCAAGCCAGGACACAAATCCATAGAAACTAGCTTGCATTAGTTCTGCTGCTCTTAGCTATTTGCTGTATTTGTGTATTTTCCCTTGCTTAAAGAATTGGATATATCTGAAAATGCATATCCACCCTTGTTTTTTTATGGTCTTGTAATATGTATAGAAATTGTATATCTGCAGACATACATTTGAATATATCTAATGAATGAATTTGTCTTTCATTCACACCCGCTCTCCTGTTGTATCTCTGCTTCTGTGTATATTCCATCTGTTTAGATGATCCATATTTATTTCTTAATCTATAGATTCTATTGACAATCTTACAGACAAGTACATTGCCACCATCCATATCTTCTCTCTGCTCATCCCCAGAGGTTGGACCTATAGATAGAGTTGCTGTGGCTGTTTACAGGATGAAGAAACAATAACATGAATTGAAGATAAGATTTCTGTGGAAGGAGGTACAGCCATGGCACTGCACAGTTTACAGCTACCCCAGAGGTTCTGACTAGAACCAAGATTTGGCCTCAACTCAAGTGATAGATCAATAGTTATGCTGATAGCAATATATATCTGTTAACAAAGCATTGGTCCAAGTAACTTAGTCCAATAGTTCACTAACTGTAATACTGCATGTGGTCTGGGAAACTGTTCCAAGGGCTTTTAAAGAGAAAATAACAGTCCTTCTTGGGTGCTCTGTGTTTTCACAATAAACAACCATAAATAAGATGCTGCTAGTAGACTCCATTTTCTCTGATTACACAGCAACCTGCCTTTCTGTCTATCAGCCACACAGTAAATATCTCTCTTTCCATGAAGTATCTTATATTGTGCAAAATCAATATGCTGTCAGAGTACTTTGCTACCTGACTGGCCACGCCAGCATGGCATCTCCCCTGGGAAGTCTAACTTTATGTGGGAGAAAAAAATTCACCCTGTCCTAGGGCTGGATTTAGAAGGGGTCTGAGAAGTCAGGTGCTCTGGGGAACTTTGGCATTTTGTTGGCTCCAGCTCACTTCATTTAGTGTTCTGTATCTCTGCACCTGGCCCCTTTGGTTTACAACCCCTGGGGGCCTCCAACATCCCATGCCTCAGCAAATTTGTCCAGACCGCAGCCACAGCAGCAGCACAGTGAGCTTCTGCCAGCTCCCAGCTCAGCATTATCAGTGTTAAAATATTTACTGCATGTGCAATTCTCAACAGCTCTTAACTCTGGCAAATGAAAACCAATTTTAACCGGAACACTCCAAAACACTTCTCTGCAACGAGGGCTATCTATCTGTCTGACAAATTCAGGATTGCTTCCCCCAGCTGTTTTGGCATTAGAGCTGTTTAAAAAAAAAAAAAAAGAGTTGCAACAATTTTCCACTTTATAGATGTTGAAAAAGAAAAACAACATTCTCTTTGTATTAAAAGCTGGTGATATCTTCATGCCAACAAATCAAATGAGATTTCAATTGCAGGAGCAAATAGAAAAAAAATCTGCCTGATCAATAAACATTCAAAGTGTTATCAGGAATTAGCCAGAGGGAGCTGGAATGGAAATGCCTACTGATGTCAGCTGCTATATGCAATGACCTGTCTCAGGGCAGTCTGAACCCCTCAGGGCTGTGGGTTGATCTAGATTTTAGGGCACAGAACCATAAATTCCTGTGGTCTGCCAAGTCACTCACGTGTGTGATGCCAGGCATGTGACTGAACCCTATCCTTCCTACTGAACACCCAGGCACTCACTCAATCCACAGCTGGGGCATCTGATGGGTTCTTTGAGGGCTCCAGTCAGCCTATCTGTAAAATTCAGCTTTGGTTTTGCTTCCCACTTAGTTTAGCTTCATTGCTGCCTTTTCAGGTTCAGTGTGAGTATGACCAAGCTGTGAAAACAGCAACCAAACAAAATGATACCCTAAAGTCTGATCAGCGTCTCTCTGGGATTTCCTTCTTTCAGGGTATCACCCTCAATTTTAAATTGGAGAAGGGAGCACAGCATGGTCATTTTATTGATTGGATTAGAGAAAAATTGAGCTGGGTGATCTGTATGATGACATTATTGAGTTGTGTTTGCAGCTATGACAGAAACAAAGAGTTTTTATTGGATTACTGGAGCACAGGGAGGGAAGGGGAGAGAAAAGGTAATGTAGTGGTGAGCAGGTATTACACTTGATGCCTTTGTGCTCAGTCTCTCCAGCAAAGGCTCTCTTCTTTTTTGCTACCCTCTCGACCCAGCTCATTGCTTGGCTGGCTGCTGCTGCCTTTCCAAATGCAGCCAAGTCATGTATCCAAAGAGACAGGAATTAGCTGTACTCCCTCATTAGTGGATGCTCACATTACACTTGCTCATCACCCAGACAAGAATATTTGTGATTTAAATAAATTAAAAAAAAAAAAAGGAAAAAAAAAAAGAGCCATTTGGAGGTGAATATCCTCTTTAAGGGATATTTTTGTGCAAGCTAGGTGTTTAAAAACTGTGGTGTTGCATGACACCTACTGACAAGCAAGGCATACCACAGTTCAGTGTGTAGGCAGCAGAGTTGTTTATTTTTGTTGGTGATTTAATTTTACATTTGTTAAAAGTGTATGATTGAAAAGGAAGAAAGTGATATTTTGCACCATGTGAATTCACATATTTTGTGAGTGTGTGATAGTGAGTGACCAACATATATACATATGTGTGTGTGCATATAAATGTACCCTACCCTATATTTTATGTACCTCTTCTGCATGTTTAGTTTATAGACTGGTGTTAAAACTACCATGCTCAACAGCTTTGTTGATTCATTTTATTGGTGGCTGAGGACAAGTGTTAGTGCAAATGTACTCAGCACAAGAGAGCAACCTACAGGTTATGTTTTTTAAATGATCATATATTTTATTTATATGGTGCCTGTCAGTCACAGAAGCCTCCTGTGAAATATTACTGAAATGAAATGCAGCTAAGACTCCATATTAAAATGGCACAGTCTGATTCTCCGCTGCCTTGCATGCTGTGTCCCTTAAACTGCTGAAATCCAACCATGTGGAGAAGAAAACTATACAGGTATGAAGCAGCCTTACAAAATAAAAGCATCCTTCAATTGCTTTGCTCTGGTATGTTTTGTCCTACTAAATGATCAGGAAGAATTCAGAGCCATGACTGTGCTGAGCTCCTGTTGGAGTTTTATTCCCAGACCAAAATATTCATTACCTTGTCAGCTCTCCTGTGGCACAGGTAAGAGGTCTGAGGGACAGATGACCAGGTGTCAGATAACAGTCCCACCAAAGGCCACCAGCCTCCTTGCCTTGCCATAGCCTGAGTCAGGATCTCACCCAACAGCTGCTCAAACAGGAAGAGTTTCTGCATCACAGCTTAACCCAGTTCAGCACTGATGTGCCGACTGAAGACACAGAAGGAAATGGATCTTGTGAGGCTCATCAGCACAATTTAAACCTTAAATGAAGCCAACAAGCAAACAAATGAGCTGTAATTTTATCAGGTGGAAATAGAAATCAGAGGAGCTATAGTTTGCAGCAGCTGAGACTCCACTCATTAAATAAGTTGCACAAAGTCATTGCTGCAGCTAGAGTGTTTTTCACCTCAGAAGGCAGCAAGTGGGACCCATGCCCAAGGAAAAGATATCAACACTGTGCATTTTTGGAGACATCATTTCCATGCTGAGAAATTGCCCATGTGCTAGACTTGTATGGATTTCAATGGGAAAGCTCACCACCAAACTACATGGCACCCAGCCCATGCAGAGCCTTGAAGATACTAGAGATAATGTCAAAACTGCCATGAAAATGGGACCAATGGCTTACAGTACAGCCAAAATTGATCCCATAATTCATTTAAAATGCTGTCAAAATAAGTCTAGAGCTCAAAGACTCTCAGCAAACATCATTATCATCTGTACTTTTCTTCTAAGAATGAAATACAATGGGAAAAAATTTGTCTTTGTGGATAACCCAGTGCTTCAAGGTAAAAAGACTTCAAAAAATTGCTCCATTAGGATTTAGAAGTTGACACATCAGGCTACAAAATTCCATACAAACCACACAGCTCTCATTTAAAAAGCACAAAATCATACACAGTGATGGCATATTCATCCAAGCTCCCCAAACAGCTGTTTTCCCCAGCACTGTACACATCTATGTATATCCCTACACTAGTCTGACTTACACAGAAATAGGTGCACTGAACACATTTGCTTCCTCAGCCTTGCAGAAAAACAGGCCCTTGCTGCTGCCCAGGAAGACCCTAAATCAGAAGTTCTTGGAAATAAGCACACCACCTTCCTGCTGCAGGACGAGACCTTGTACCTCCCTAAGATGAGTGAACAAGCCCAGGATGCCCAGAGCAGTAACCAGGCTGTAGTAACTGGGAGTGCACCCACTGCTCCAGTGGTTACCCAACCCACCTTTAAAGACACTGTTGATGTGATCAGTTCCTTACTTAAAGGATGCCAGTGATGGGGCCTGTAAAGAGCAGTAGCATAAAATTTAACAAGAAAAATATAAAGGCTGGTAAAACTTTGGCATTTGTGAGATCTAACTGAACATGGCATAATCCTGTCAGGTATTTCTTGTTCAGTCCCTGGAAGAGGTCAAAAAAACCTACCAAGAAGACTAGTACAAAAAAGAGTTCTGCATCGGCAAGGCATCCTGCCCTGCTGTGCATCATCCTTACACTGGTAAGACCAGTTTCCTCAAGAGATGTTCAGCTACTTAATTTTAAGTTAAAAAAGAAAAGAAAAGGGTTTTAAGCTCAGGGACTAATTATCAGCTTAATTTTTTTTTTTTTTAAATTTAACAGTTATGTTTTTATACTGATTATTTAAAGTTATTTAATGCCCATGGGGGAATATGGAAGTGTTATGTTTAGACCAGAGACACTGAGAACACAGCTCCCTCTAATATACTCAGTACAACTCCACGGACTTCAAACAGGTCATAGAGGAAGCAAAGGAGAGCAGAAGTCAACCCTGCAGATGTTTGTCTTGCTGGACTGGATTAGTTTATCTGCTGGTGCTAAGCTGGCACATGGTTTGGATCAGGAGGAGCATTCCCCTGGCCAGGGACAGTTGCAGCAGTGGCAACAGAGATGTTATCTGGAGACACTTGTCTCAGGACACAGGCCTAAACAGCACTTCAGTATTCAGTGGTGGCTCTCCCTCAGAGGTAGTTTCACATATACATAGAGTTTGTGTGTGATAGTTAATTTAACTAACATGTTTATTTGCTAGCTCTCTGTCTTTTTGTGTTTGGAAAAGATGACTCATCTGCTACTTGATCCTGCCAATGTTTATTCTGCTGGTGGGCTCACTCGTTACTGAGCAATGAGAGTAATCCCACTCATATCAGGCCTATTAGCGAACATTCTTTCAGGGGATCAGGTCACAGGCTGTTTGTAAATAAAAATATCCACCTCCAGCTAGGGTGGAATTTCAAGGATGCTCACGTCATCATAAGGTCTCAAAAGCACCACATTAGCTATGTCCAGTTTTTCTAGGGATAACATTTTAAAGAGCACAACATGCAAGGAGAGATTTTGATGTCACTCAGCTGAGCACACAACAGCAAAGCTCTCACAGGATTTTCTGCCTCATGCTCAGTGGTGTTCAGGTTCCTCCAGTGCCTGGAGGCACATAAATGTCCAAGACAGTGGCTGGCCAGCAAAGCAGGGAGTTGTCTGAGGTTCAGAGAAATAGAGAGAAAGCAGCTGCATGCACAAAAAAATCAAGGTTCCTTGGGCCAGGATGAGGGTGCAACAGCAAACCCACTGTGCCTCAGCCTTGCAGTTAGGGCACCTGGCAAAGGCAGATTAATATAAGGCCCCTTCTTCCACCACTGCTGCTCCCTGCCAAGGGCTGTATAGACAGCCCATGACTCTCTGTGCTGAGCAGCTATGGAGTGCCAGGGGACCTCAAGAGAAACTGTATTCAGTCATAGGTGCTTCTTATTCTTGGATATTCTTGGAAGTCTCTTGGGCTTGTGCCACTTCTGCATCACAGAATGGTTTGACTTGTTAGGAACCTCAAAGATCATCTAGCTCCAACCCCTCTGCCACGGGCAGGGATGTCAACCACTAGATCAGGTTGCTCAAGGCCCCATCCAACCTGGCCTTGAAGAGTTCTTATGCTGCTCAAGAACATCTAGCCACAACCTGGGAGCAGGAATGGTCAGGGCCTCCCCAAGGACGCGGTTTACATGCGGTTAACTGCCTCTGCAAGCTTCCATGCTGGCTGGTCTCTATGACAGCACGCCTCTGCTTATGTTAAATGTACTGGACAGATGCAATCTCTATATGACCACTCTTATTTTGGGTTCCACACCAGGGAGAACTAAAAAGTAGGTGTTTTAGTTGTTGTGGTGTCTCACTTGTAATCACAGGAATCTGGCTCTTAATTACCAACTACATGAATATCTCTGAAAACTTGCTGCCCTTGAGGATCCATCTGGGCCTTGGCTTTTCAATTACACAGATATTAAGCACCAAAGGACCAAAACAGATATTTATTACTTGCAGATAACATCATAGGTTTTGTTGAAAAAGAGCTGATAAAGATTTAGTAAACACCAATGTTGTGCACTTTGGTACTTTCTAAACTTGAACTTGGCACCGTGTACCTACCTAGGTATCCTTGCAAATGTTTGCTTCCCAGTGGAGTCAGATTTGGAATGAGTTTTGGTGTCTAAAAAGATATCTAAGTCCACCCTGAGACCCTAAGTCCACCCAAGATCCCTCAGCTCAAGGCACTAGGCAACCTCCATTCTCCACAAGTCACTTGTGAGCCATGGGGTGGCCCAGCCAATGTCTCTGGAAGGACTGGCAAAATCCAAGGACCAGCCCTGCTCCTTGTAGCTGGAGCACCAATCACCTGAGCACCATGGAGGAGAGGAAAGAAAAGGACGTAAAGCACCAAAACAAGCAAGAACTGAGAATAAGTTTCTAAGTTGTGCTGAGTGTCGCAGAGCAATGTCTCTCCTATTTCATAGATTCATAGATTTGTAGATTCACAGAATGCTTTGTGTTGGAAAGAGATTAAATATCATCTAGATCCAATCTCCCGTCCATGGGCACGTACACCTTACACTAGATTAGGTCACATTGACAGTTTTTGGAAAGAAGTTCCTCCAGCTGTAGATGGTGCTGGTCTCCAACCTTCGGTCAGCTCAGGACTCACTTTACACACTGTATCTCCCACCCTCCAGTTTTTAATCACAGGCACTCTACTTGCCCCAGAGAAGCCAGCTTTAACTGTGTGGCCCTTGTGCATAAAGCTACATGTTTTCCTTTCTTTCCTTACACCAGGATAGTACAGCACACAATATAATGGGATAATGTGCTAAAATGAGATGCCAGGGCTGTCTCTTCAGAGTGCTAGGCTGCCAAACATTACACCCACTGGATGTTAAATGAAGGCGATGACTAAGTGTTCTCACAGTGGTTTGCTTTGCTGGAGAGTTTGGCAGACTGACGTAAATTGAAAGCCTGCTGCGGGCAGATTTCCTCCTACTATTTTTGATTTCATGCAAATTAGAATTGCAGGATGCCAGGCAATTTCTACCTGTGACTGACATATTTAGTGTTGACAGTCCCACACTGTTTTATATCTAGAAGTGTGGATTTAATGATACATGCAGGGCAGTTGCAGTTTGCCATATCACATCACAGACCCATCTCCAGTTCTTCTCCCTCCCCTGTTCCCAGCAGGCTGAATCCAGCCCCATGGAAAGGCTTCCTTGGACACATGCATGTCTAAAAAATGTTGCAGTCTGCTGCCAACGTCCCAAAGAAAACACAACAGTGCAATATTTTCTGCTAACAAGCCTTCTTCCTGTGTTTTTCACTCCCTGGTTCTGGATAAAAGCCTCCTGTTAAAGGATTAAGCGGTAGCTTAATCAAACAAAAATTCTCCATCTTCCAACTGATCCAAGCAAGGAAGCATCTCCTACTCAAAAGCATTTAAGCTAAACCTAAAACATCTAGGAGGGAGGCTCAGCAGGCTTCTAGGAGAGGAACAGACACATATGCTTTCAGGGTGATGGGAAGACAGTAGGAAGCAGCTGCACAGGGGAGCAGCAAGCCCCACAAGAATGGAAGCTGAAATGTGTTGCAAGAGTCTGAAGCACCAGGTGCAAGTGCAGCTTCGCTTTCTCAGCTCTGGGTTGCACCCGGATGTCACAAAAACTGCTGGGTAGGGATGGCAGTAACACCCTGGGTATGAAGATCCCAGCCACCTGCGAGCAGCACTGCTGCCTCCCAAGGCCAGGGGCCATGCCTGGAGACAGGGGCTGGCTGCAGATACCTTTGGAAAAGCTCACTATGCTTACTCCTGGATAAATAGCCTGTGAGCTCTTTTATGCTCATCCCTCCCAGCCCAGAAATTTCCCTCTTTATATTTTAGTGTACTATCCAACCACCATGAAATGTGGTGGTTTCACAGCATGCTTTCCCCACGGCGTCTAGTCATAAATAAAATCTCAAGGAGGAAAGGAGACTAGGGAGTCACGATGGTGACTGTTACTAGAATAGTTGACAGAGGTTAATGTTTTAATTTCCATCACTCTCTCATTCAGACCAGGACCTTCCAATACAGCAATTGCCCTTCTGGAGGCACGCACCTTCTCCTTGCAGGTATTCTGCAGCAGATGTCTGTCTTTCCCTATCATGTTTTAAACAAGGCTTAGGCTGTGCCTCCCTGCCTACAGGCATTTGCAACAAGCTGTACACACAACCTAGACATTGGCACGGTATGGACTGTAGCCCAGAATTCAGGGGTTCTCCTGGAGGCAACTGGACATCCATACAACTAGCACACAGCCTCAGTCTCCACCAGGGTCCCCATGGAGGACTTAATACACAATAAATTTTGGTGGTTTTCCTCCTAGAGTGTTTGAATTGATGTGAGACTTTCCCACAGTGATGTTTTGGCTTGAGGAAGAGAAGAGAAGCTTCAAGATCTTCTGGGATAGTGATAACTGTGGACAGATCCAAACTTGGGGAATCTTGTCCATAATGCCTGTGGAAAAGTGTATTTGAATGAATTATCCTGAGACAGTTATTTAGTAGTGCACATATGTTTGTGGGAAGCTAACTTGAAAGGGACCTGAGGGCCACAGTTTCTAGCAGTATGAGGCATCCTGGGTACCTCAACTCTTACTCCATAATTCACACAGGCTTATGAGACATCTCATCCCCACAGGAGCAGAAAAGCAGGTGCCAAATCAGGCTGAAGGTGTCTTTATCAATGTGCCTCAGAAATTGCCTCAGCTCTAACCTTGTGGCTGGCACAATGTCCCATGATGCTGTACTCACACTGATATGTTCACAAGATCAACTTTTTCCTTGAGCATTCAAGTTCCACTAGGAGAGAACAAGTGGAACAAAAATGAGAAAACATATGAGTTGAGATAGTTTCATAGGTGAGGGAAAGAGAAAAAAAACCAAGTGGGATTACTCACCCTGTCCCACAGGTTTACCAGCTGAGCAATGTCAATTGTGCTGGACATGCTGGAACTCCAGTACGAGCTGGAGTCCAAGGCAGCAAAGTGGTATGCCACAACTGACATTGCTAATGCATTTTTCTCCATCCCTCTGGCTGCAGAATGCAGGCCTCAGTTTGCTTTCACCTGGAGGGGCGTGCAGTACACCTGGAACCGACTGCCCCAGGGGTGGAAACACAGCCCCACCATCTGCCATGGACTGATCCAGACTGCACTGGAAAAGGGTGAGGCTCCGGAGCACCTACAGTACATCGATGACATCATTGTGTGGGGAAACACAGCAATGGAAGTGTTTGAGAAGGGAGAGAAGATCATCCAGATTCTCCTGAAGGCTGGCTTTGCTATCAAGAAGAGCAAAGTTAAGGGACCTGCTCGAGAGATCCAGTTTCTGGGAGTAAAGTGGCACGATGGAAGGCGTCAGATTCCCACTGAAGTCATCAACAAGATCACAGCAATGTGTCCACCAACCAACAAAAGGGAAACACAAGCTTTCCTAGGCGCCATAGGTTTCTGAAGGATGCACATTCCTGAGTACAGCCAGATTGTGAGCCCTCTCTACCTGGTCACCCGCAAGAAGAATGATTTCCACTGGGGCCCTGAACAGCAACAAGCCTTTGCCCAGATCAAGCAGGAGATCGCTCATGCAGTAGCCCTTGGCCCAGTGAGGACGGGACCAGATGTGAAGAACGTGCTCTACTCAGCAGCCGGGAACAATGGCCTGTCCTGGAGCCTTTGGCAGAAGGGGCCTGGGGAGACTCGGGGCCGACCACTGGGATTCTGGAGCCGAAGTTACAGAGGGTCCGAAGCCAACTACACTCCAACAGAAAAGGAAATCTTGGCCGCCTATGAAGGACTTCAAGCCGCCTCAGAAGTAGTAGGCACTGAAACACAACTCCTGCTGGCACCTCGACTACCAGTGCTGGGATGGATGTTCAAAGCAGAAGTTCCCTCTACCCACCATGCCACCAATGCCACATGGAGCAAATGGATTGCCCTCATCACTCAGCGTGCCCGCATTGGAAACCCAAATCGCCCTGGGATTTTGGAAATAATTACAAACTGGCCGGAAGGTGAAAACTTTGATCTCATGGATGAAGAAGAGCAGGAACAAGTGACACGTGCTGAAGAAGCTCCACCATACAACCAACTGCCAGCAGAAGAAACACGCTATGCGCTTTTCACTGACGGTTCCTGCCGCGTCGTAGGGATGAACCGGAAGTGGAAAGCAGCTGTATGGAGTCCCACAAGACAGGTTGCACAAGCCACTGTATGTAGCTGTATATTGCATATTGTTTTTATATAGATGTATGTGTGTGTAGAGCTGGAATATATATTAGTTTTAGTAAATTGACGATATGGGGATACAAGGGGTGGAATGTCCTAGGGTAACTTTATGATGCCTGTATCCCCAATCGTCTGTTCTGTTTGTGCTGTATATTGAGTCCTGTGCCTTTAAGACTGGTTCTAAGAGCAAGGAGAAGCATGGAGTTTGTTTTGAGAAAACTGCCCGACTCCTCCACATTCTTCTGCGGACAGCGTGTTCGGCGGAGGCTTGGAGAGACGGCAGGACAGAGATCTTTTTTTTGCTTTTAGTTAGTTTCAGCTAGCTAGGGCAGAGAAGTTCCCTGGACTGTTTTTTTTCCCTTTTTCTTGGAACTGTTTAAACCTGCTCTGGACTGAAAACCCAGGGGAGCACTGGGGGCTGCACCTGCGGCCCACCGGGGCCTGGGCCTCGGCATTTTCCAGCAGCGCCGGAGGGACCGGGACTGAGGAGACGCTGAGAGAGAGAGCCAAGCTACACCCACGGCAAGGACTTTCTCAATTTGCCATCTCACTTCAGAAGGAGAGGTTTCATTGTTTCATATTATTCATTCTTTATACTTGTATGCACTTCATTTGTTTAGTAAAATAGTTTTTTCCACTTTTCTCCAAAGAGGGTTTTGGGTTTTTTTTCCGGACCGGTTGGAGGGAGGGGCCACGTGGGTTTCCTTCCTTGGAGGGATCCTATACAGGGGTTTTCTCCCAAATTTGTCCCAAACCAGGACAGCAAGGACCACCTTGGAAGCCAAAACTCCATTGCTCATTTCCTCTACCCATTTTTATTCCTGAGCACATCAATCACTATACAGTATGGAATATCCCTTTGGCCAGCTTGTTTCAGCTCTGGCTCCCAGCTCCACTGGAAAGCCGAGTCTGACTTCACCAAGTGCCAGCTGGTTCTAAGCACTGCAGTTCAGATAATGGACATAGGATTTCAGTGCTAACACTCAATGTGCAAAAGAGACACACGAAACAGCTACTGGTCAAAGTACCCACACCTGGAGGTGGCTAAAATGTCTTTTTTATGGTTACATATTTCATAGGAGAGTTCTTTCCTGTGTGTTTGAGCTGTTAATCCTAAACCAGTGAGTCAGGGCTACAATACTGGGACCAAAGGCCTCAATAAGGGTTTGTGTTCATCGTCCAGCTTCTATTTACATTCTTCCCATCAGCAGCTGACATCAAAGTGGGAAAAAGAAGTGGGTGGCTTGTCCCAGGGCTGGTACTAATAATTGCAATTAGGAAATTTCATAAGAATGCACACAACATTCAAATAGAGCATCCAGTGTGTTTTGTAACTTTGCTACACTACTGAAGTGTGAGTCTTAGTTTAACTAAAGAAGATTGAACTGTTTTTTATCAGAAACATCCAGTTTGTTTAGGATTCTATGGATTTCCAAGAGCTGAATGAATCCATCATGATCATTATTTCTTCTGATCTAGCAAGTTAGTTTCTTTGATAAAACAGAACATCGTTTGAGCCCATTGCATGCACCCCACCAGTGAGAAAACAGCTGCATCCTACCACCATGTCTCTGCCCATCTGTGCAGACTGTCTCTCTCTATTGGCATTCAAAGCATTGACAGGAATCAGCCTACCTTGCCTCAGCTATGCTCACTAGGTCATAAACTTCATTGTTTTGTATCTCTCCTAGAGCCTGCTGCTTCTTTTCCATGTTCTTTGCATCCATATATAGACAGAGCATTAATATTCCGCATTTTCTCTTGTTAAGCTACTCCAGCTCCAGTCTTATCTGCAGGCTGGAAGTACATGTCAGATTATTTGAGTTAGGTGAAAATTTCTCCTCTTTTCTTCACACTGAGTTTTATAGCTATCCAATAAACTTGAATGGTTTTGAAACTGGGGGTTTGGTACCCTGTTCTGGCAAAGTAACATTAACCACAAATTGCTTGTATCTAAAAATAATACATGATAATTTTGTTCCCTCTCAGAAACTGGAACACTGCATTCTCTAAAGGGAGATGAATGAATATGTGAAAACATTTTCAGAACAGTTGCTAGTCTATAACAAGTCAATATGAAATCAAGATAGAATTTATACTTTATCTCTTCATGAACACTTATTGAGCTATGTTTCAAACATCATTCAGCATGAACCTTCTGGAGGCCCAAGAATGAAGTACTTGAGCTTTCTAGAGCTTTCTATTCAGAAGGAGACAACACACTTGAATATTCATCTTCTGGACAGCAAACACAGATTGCAACTCTTTCAGAATTTCTTTGTGGAGTGAGAAAATCGTCATTGTCTTTCATTTTGCTCTCAATTTCTTGAGAAACAACTGGGCATAGCAACATTTAAATATCTCCTACAAAGAGTCCTACACGTTAATTGAATCTCCTGAGAGTCATCTCTCCCAGTCTGAAACAAGAGCCAGACATTTGCCAAATAACATAATTTCACCATGAGCAACTTCTCTAAGTCTCACTCGTGTCAGCCTTATGACAAAAATTTTGGTCATGCCCTGATCGTTTCCCTTCAAGACTACTAGAGCCTGCTCTTCATTTTCACCTTTTTCCTTTGCAACCTATTTCAAATGTCCTAGTAAATCATCTTGCTCAACAGCGGCACCTCTGAATTCTTCCATCATCCTCCTTTGGCCTCCTGCATTAAATTTCAGCTACTTGGGCTTCCCTTCAAGGATCCCCAGAACACTGTGCTGACTTATGGCACCAACTGCAATATTTCCTGACCTCATTTCCACTCAGCCAGTACATCACACCTTGGTGATGCCTTTATCGTCTCCTCCATGCTCCAGACCATTCTCAAAAACTGAATTCTTCTTTTATGCACGTCTGTTTTCATACATCCTTTCTCAAAGCACATCTTCCTCTGTGGATATGTACTCCTTCAGGCCTTCTTACTCCATTATGATAGTCAGACATGGTCAAATATTGCCAAAACTGTCGCACTCTGGTCACTAATGAGCACCAGGCTTGTGTTTATAATTCATTGGTTAAAAGCCCCCAGTGGCAGCAGCATTTTTCAAGCCCTGTACAGTATCCACCTACTTCTAGACATCAATAACCGTTAAAACTAAGAGTCCTGGAATAAAGTTCTAGTTTTCTTCTTGTTATAGAGATGGAATCCTGTTAACCTTTTTAAAATCAAAGTCCCTTCCGAGATACAACAGGAGTCAAAGTAAAGATCAGGGTTTCCTGAGAACTCCTCTATCCTTAACTGGCTGGCTGAGGCTATGCCCAGGACACTTTTGTTCTCCTGCCTTAAGGTTTCTTTCATATTTGTTCCTAGTTGCCTTCCTTATTTAGAGAACTAGAAGACAAGAGACTCTGCAGGCTCATGGTTCCAACAAGTGGTGGAGGATTTCACTTGAATATTGGAGTCCCATCAAACCTAGTGACTTAGCCATTGGAAAAGGATATTTTTTCCAGCCATATAAAATGTGAATAACATGCGGCTGGATTTGTGATTATATGTGTCCACCTGGGCTTAAAATCATGACATTATGTTTGTAGTGAGAAGAGTTATAGGACTCTGTTTCTTATGCACTATTTAGAAGTGTGTGAAGAGAGCATAAGAAACAGGATGTGTTGTATATTTTCTACAATGGAGTATTATCTGGCAGTTTTGCAAGGATTTGGTGAGAAGGTGTTGCAACCAGATCTCACACTTAAGCCAATAGCTGCAAATTCACTGGCATCACAGAAGAAGTGTTGGACTTATGCAAATGATATCTATCTCTCTCTTTTTCCTTTGACCTTAGCTACTGTAGCTAAAGGGACCACTTGCTTCTTCTCTTTCTGAAATTTTGGGTTGACCCTGCCTAGATGCCAGGTACCCACCAAAGCCACTCTATCACTCCTCTCCTCAGCTGGACAGTGGAGAGAAAATATAACAAAAGGCTGGCTCTTGGTTTGAGATAAGGATGGGGAGAGATCACTCACCAGTTCTTGTCATGGGCAAAATAAACTCAGCTTGGGAAAATCAGTTTATACCAATAAAAACCAGAGTAAAGTAATGATAAAAAAAATCTTAAATTACTTCCCCCCCACTCCTCCCTTCTTCCCAGGCTCTACTTTACATCTAAGTTCTCTCAATCTTTCCCCCAGCATTACAAGAGACAAGGAATGGGGGCTGTTCATCACACTTTGTCTCAGCTACACTTTCCTCCTCATTAAGAGGACTCCTCACATTCCTGCCCTGCTCCAGCATGGGCCCTTTCCATAGGGTGCAGTCAGGAACAGACTGCTCCAATGGGAGTCCCTTGCAGGGTCACAAGTCCCGCCAGGAAACCTGGTACAGCTTGAGCTTCCCACAGAGTCATAGCTTCCTTTGGGCACCCACCTGGTCCAGGCATCGGGTCCTCCACGCAGGGGCTGGAGCTGGGTCTCTACCATGGACCTCCACAGGCTCAGGGACACAGCTGCCTCACCATGTTCTGCTCCACAGGTTGCAGCAAAATCTCTGCTACAGCACCTGGAGCACCTCCTGCCCCTCCTTCCTCACTGACCTTGGGGACTACAGCGCTATTTCTCTCACATTTTCTTGCTCCTCCAAGCAGTTATTTCTCCTTCTTGAAAACATTATCCCAAAGGTGCTACCACAGGCTGATGGTCTCAGCCTTGCCCAACAGCAGGTCTGTCTTGGAGCCAGCAGGCATTGGCTCTGTCAGACATGAGGGAAACTCCCTGCAGCTTCTCACAGAAGCCACCCCTGTAGTCACCCACTATTGAAACTCTGCCACAAACCCCAACACAGCAGTATTTTCTAATGTTTCCTTTTCTGAACCAGCTATTTGATTTGCACTGAGAAGCTGTATCTTCTAACAAATATAAATCAGGCACATAGTCTGTGTCATCTCTGTTTTCATGAAATACATGTTTGCTTTCTTTCTCTGCAGTGAGGCTTATATGCATGCAAAAAAAAAGAGACTTGCATATGAGAGAACAGTTTCCAGACACCAAGCTGGCTCCTTTCAGGCATGACTCACTCTGCTGCATCCCTCTTCACCTCAGTCTGAGCCTGATGTGCTCCCAAAGATCGAAGACCTGAGTTTGGGTCATTCGAGGAAGTGATTTAAATGCCAGTGGGATGGGTGTTGCATCTCATTGTGTAGTCTCTTGTGCTCGGCTTAGAAAATGCCTACCAGCGCCAGTTCCCAAGAGTGAGAGGGGATGAAAGGGTCTTTTGCCAACACTTAGATCCTATCTAGGGATCACAGCACCTCAGTTACATCAAGGCTCAAGCTTGTGAGTTTCTGTAAGCAAAACCAAGCTTCAGTGTTACAATAACATAGACAGGTGGAAATGGGATTTGAACACAAGATTTGCAACAAGTATTAGTGTCACTTAAGGACACGGCATTCAAAGCAGCCACACAGCTTTTGAAGTATTCAGATTCCAAGCGTCCAACACTTAAATGACAAAGTAATTGCACACATAAATGGCCAGAATTAGCCAGGTTTCATTACTTGCTGTGTTATGTACTGATGCAACACATCACAGTTATTGTATTTTACAAACTGGTCCCTTCACAGTTGTTCCTGAGATGTAGGCTAATGAAGCAATGTTCTGTCATTGACTCAAGAGGCAGAAGCTTCTCTGTAGATATTTTAAAAAGACCCTTGCTTGAAGAATAAAGTTGATAGAATAAAATGAAGCTCAGAATAGGCTCTCTAGTCAAGCAATTCTTCCTATTACAGCTATCCTTTACAAATAACATATATGTTCCTAAAGCTGTGCCTTCTGGAAATTTTGAGGAAATTTATGGGCCTTAAAAGTCAATGTTCTTAGACATCATTAGACTCAGAAGAGAGGCAAAATACAGAACAGAAGACTCTCAATTAAATGCTTAAAATGTTCCAGTAACAAACTCCCCCACATTAAACTAGATGACAGCTAACTGAGGCATTTCTGATGTGCTCAGCTGCTTTGGTGCTACACAAGAAGAGATCGTCTCTAAAATGTACAAGATCCAGCCTACAAAGGCCACTTTGTGCACTGCTTCTCTGCAACAATTTTTATAGCAATTACTTGGAAATTACATTCTACTGCATTTGCCATTAGCTTCAGTGGATCCAGGCTTTCATCCATTTCATATCAGCTTTAGGGTTGGGGTTTTTTTTCTGTTTTCCTATTTCTGGCATGATCCAGTTCAAAGAGTAGCTGCAATCTGTCATCTGTTGGTGGATACTGAATGTGTGCTGGGGGGAGGCAGGGGAATTAAAAAAACTCCCAACCTGCCAAGTCTTTCAGCCTTCAGCCTTTGGTGCAGTACAAGGTTTACAAGATGATTTAAAATCTGCATGTGTAGGAAATAAGGAAGATGGGCTGACTCTCCACAGAAAATGGGTTTGGGACAGACACAGATTGATGGCTTTGTGACAATGACACTGAAGTTAATAGCTGATATAGGCAGACAACAGAGTCTATTTTAAATTTCAAATTGAACTCTGTGTCTCTCACAGCATCATACTGACCATTCATTGCTAGACCTAATTTTTTTCTGGTAATGACTACAAGAAGCAGAATAGATAATGATGTGCACTGCAGAACACTTGGGAAATGGTTTTAACAGATTTCCTTCCCCCTCTGCCCCATCCCCCTTGTTTTAAAAACAACTATTTAATTATTACTTGGGGTGGGTATCCTTGAACACTCCTGAAGGGTAAAAATTAGTCACTCCTCTGGGAACATCTCTGTCGCCTTTCCTTTCCTCTTTGGAGACAGAAGGGGTGTAAATTGTGCTTGCAACAGACTGGGAAGGCTGACACTGCTAAAATATAAGACCTTGACAAAAACCCTGGAGATGATGTATCACCAGTCTCCTGGGCAGTTGCACTGCTCCATATTCACATTTGCACACTGCAGATAATTCCTGCCTCTCAAAAGCCTGAACCAAAACTTCAAATGCAAATTGTCTTGGCGCTGGAAATGGAAATCTGCATGCATTGAAAGAGTTATTCACATATTTAAATATAAAAAGCTGACAAACAAAAACCAAACCCTCTAGTCCTGGGGAAAGCACTGCTTTGCTGTCTCTTTCTGTCATTGCCCATGAAGTGCAGGTTAGATAAACAGGAGGGATTAGGGATACCTATTGGTTTTGTACCTCTCCACCCATACAAATAGAGATCATTATTGGCATACCAGTTGATCACCAGAGACCTGACTTTATTACATTTCAGTAATAAAAGCCTTTAAAAAAGCACACAAACCATAATACGAGGGGCTTCTGAAATTTTATATGCATGGCACATGAAAGCAACTGCCTTTGGGAATAAACATTTGAGCCTCAGACCTGAACACAGCCAGCACACATGCGTGAGGTGAGTGTTGCTGGCCTTATGCGACAAGTCTGGGCTCTGTCACTGAAACCACTTTTCTTGGTAGGTGCTGTGTTAATGTATGGCAAAATGATAGTGCATTCCATAATTTGCTTGAAAACTGTATTTCAGAGTATCAGCAGGCTGAAATTTCCACCTGTTTTCCTTATTCTTGTCTGTGACATGTTTGCACATCAGATGGATTTACTGTTTCTCTGCCTAATTTTTTGTTCAACAGGAAAACTGGCTCAATTGTTTGCATCCAGTTCAAAAGCTCTAATATGAAAGCCACATACTTTTTGCTTTAATTAATTCCAACTCAACTCCAGCTTTGTAAAACTAATTTAAATTATAGCTGTCTCTGCAACTTCTGCTATAAAAACTTCATGCTAAAATAAATAGATCTAATTGTATGTGGCTTTACTGCCATGAATCTGCTTATTACTTTCCAAATGGTATGGTGAGGCACATAGTTTTGATAAAATCTAAGCTACCAAATGATTTTGATGAGAAACTGGGACTGTGGCAATCATAAACACATATGTAAAAACCCATTTTCTTTTCTGGGAGGAAGAGCAATGCCTGTGTTCTCTTTCCATCCTGTATTTCTGTCTTTTGTGAGTGCTGGAGGGTATTTTAGATGTGGTTGCTCAGACTACTCATAATCTTTAAAAAAAGTTCTTGTCCCTAGAAAGTAATTGAAAACTCCCACATCGAACAAAAATATATGTAATGCATGTAAATGCTATAAAAGTAACATGGAGTTTACATAACAATTTTATAATGCTACTTCATATCTGAGGCAAAATACAATCAGATATTTTACACACTTAGATCACCCCTCTGTGTCTGTGCTCCCTTGGTGCAGACTGTGACACCAGCTCACACTGCAAGGCACGCAAGCACTACAACTGGTTTTGTTATAAGATGGGGAAGGGTGGATAAATAGCAACCCATGTTCCATTAATGAAAGACTTCCCAAGTTCTACTGAGTCAACAGACAGTAATCAGGTATCAGCTAGTTCTCTAAGAAATGCATCAAAACTGGGAGTAGGAGGCTTGGGATGTGAGGTGGGAAAGCAAGGAGTGAGAAACAAGGTTCATTTATTTGTCTGCTCTGATTTGATCCCTTGAATAGAAATTCCATGAGGGCATGTTAACCTGAAGAGGAATTTCAGCAGCAAATCATCACAAAGAAGATACAAAAGTCTGTTTAATACTTGCAGGTGGCATCTAGTCCAGGTGCTCTCAGGAGCTGACAGTCATCCAATAAACATGCTTTACCACTGTACAGTTTAAAGGCAGAAAAACCAGTCAAGTCAGCTCAGTCCAGCTCTTGCTCTGCCAGTCCAAGACAGGATTTTTTTTTCTTTTTCCCAACACATTTCTTTAGCCTTTTTGTGCTGTTTAGTTTTAAAATTTCCAGGTAACCCAAGAGGTATCTTCTATACCGCTAGGGAAATCAGTATTTCATATCTTGATGCCAAGAGATTTCCCTCTACACCGCTGCTTGGTGAAATAAGTTTTTGTTTACATTCTTCCACTGTTCTATAGTACAGCCACTCCAAATCACTCCAATTACCTCTCTTTTGCATCTACCCAAGAATTTCTATATTTGAGCCTTGTCTTTGCTTTCACAAGTTATTCTAATGTTATTCACACGGGACTATATCAGTATTCTTCTCTCCTAATGTGTTGGTATCATGCTGACCCCAAAACTAATTCAGTATTTCACGCAGAATTACAGTATCAGAATCACTGGTTTCAGAGCAAGAGCTCTCGCAGTCCCTACTATGCAATATTTTGAGAAGCACTCCAAAACTGAAGTGGCTTTTTTTCCTCTCCCTGTATCCAAATTTATCTCTTTAATGCAGGTTTAAAATGTGCTTTCCCAAATCCCCTTTCATTACCTCTATTTTACAGCCAGGGTGTACTCACCCAAGTTTTGATTGTTGCTTTTGTATTTCTTTATATTTTCCCCTTATTGTTTGAAAGTCTTCCCATTCCAACAATGTATTTCAGTAACAGACTGTCTTCATGAACTTCCTCCCCCCTCTCCAGGACTGTAAATACCACTAAACCCTCTATATGGCTATAAAAACAACTGCATTATTATCCTTTGCTACTCAGACAACTTTAAAATCATGAATCTTCCTTCCTACTTAGGCAAATCTGAATTAATTTTTCAAGCAAGTTGTCATGATAAGCACAGAGAGGCATAGGAGAAAATTTTAGCACAGACATGTATGTAATTAATTCCATTCATCCACTCTATTTCAACTCCATTCTGGAACATTGCTCTGCAGCTTTTAGTAGGTGCTGTCAGCTGAAAGCGAGGGCCCAAGGAGGGTCTAAGCACATCAGGTCTCTTACAGGATTTAGGCAGAAAAATCATAATTTCTACAGCTTCAGCAGTGATTATCAGATATCATCAGCTGCTGAGAACATGTGCAAGCAACCAGACAGCTTGCAAGTTTAACACAGAGGCATTCAATGAGCAGCAATGCTCCCAGAGTTAAGGAGACACATGGAAACTTACCCCTGCTTATTTACCTCAAACTGATGGTCTTCAGCAGCCTAATCTGGTGAGGAGTGCTAGAAAATGCAGATTCTGCTTCTGACTAAATTCAATCAATACAAACACTGTTGCAAATGATTCTTCATAGTGTTATTTGTTCTGTAGTGTTGTAACAGATGCCAGAATATGTCCCTTATGCAATAGGAGGGGGGAAAAAACTAAAAAACCCCCCCCCAAAAAAACCCCAACAAAAAAACCCCCTTAAAATTTACACAGAAGTTAGACTTAACAAAAGTTTCACTATATTGTATTTACTTAGCTCTTACATTCCATTTATCCATTACATTTTATTAAATAAAAGCTGGCATTAGTACATATTTTCTGTCACTTTAATTAATATACTGCAATACATATCAGTCAGCTTGTTCCTTTCACATATGGAATAACCTTCCAAGTCAGGAAAATCCCCTTCCCTTTTAAAGCCTTGATGCTCTACCACATCAGTCTTCATTACTACAACATAAGAAGAATGAGAAAACTACTCACTTCCTTCCCCAAATATTTTTGCACTGATGTATTTTTAAGTTCCTTTATAATCCCCCATTTCCTCTGCTAGCATGGAGCAATTAAACTAATCCATCCTCTGTCAACCCCAGCTGACTCATAGTGTCTTTGGGTGTCATTGCATATTTTTTCAAAAGTTTTTTTTTTTTTCCAAGTTCAGTTCTTTAAACCTACATCTGGAGCTTACTGTTTTCCACAGCAGTAGTCAGCTACCCTTCAGCTGAAGTGTTTTTGGCTTGCACAGCCATCCTGCACACTGATGAAATCTTGGTTCCAATGACCAGAACCCTTATTCTCCTCCCTCTAAATCCATTCTTTAGTAATTAATTTGAGTAGCATTTGTGCACAAGTTTTTCTTCTCCATCAGAAAGAAATACTACAATTAGAGCAGTGTTTTTCTTTGTGGGACAAGAACGGTCATGGATTTGGTCTTGCTGCCTCTATGGAGACGAGGAAAGCTAAGCTCCTTGCACCTCTCCTGAGCAAGGCATAGATCTGCTATGAACTTTTGTCTTCTTCTAAGAAAAACCTTGGACCTTTGGATACTGCCTAGCAGGCATCTTCTGTGCTGTGACACTGAACTCACATTCAATATCCGTTATTTTGTCTACAAAGGTGTTGGATTAATGGTTGTATTTTTAGAGTGTGTGTTAACTAGGACCATTCCCACAAATATGCTTTAAAGTTTCTACATCATAGCTCTATCTCCCAAGCCCTATCTGGGCAAAACAAAGCCCCAAGAAATCCAAACCCCTCAAATATTTTATATTCCAAAAATATAATGATCCTATGTCCTGGTATTTTCTTTTAGAAGTGTCAGCATGTTTATTCAGCTTCTGCCTTATCAAAAGCATAAAAATAGCCACAGAATCATATAATAATTTAAGTTGGAAAAGACTTTTATGTTCATTGAGTCCAACCATTAGTAAGCAGCTATACTTATTACCAGTCACATGAAAACGATGCTCAAAGTGGAGGCATTTCCAGAGCCAGTCAGAGCTCTGTGTGTTCAGGAGGGACAGCAAGTCCAGCACTGTTGCAGGCAGCAATTCTGAGAGCCACCAGCCTGGTGAGGAAAGCAGGGGAACGCCAGAAGCATGAAGATAATTTCAGTGATATATATAATGACATAATAGTCAATGATACATAAACCAAACACTGAAACATCTGTGTTTGTATTGCTTTACTGGTATTTGTAAAGACTTCATCTGGTGCCACTTCATTAACCAGCAGTTAAAGTTCAGTTAGCATTAATAAAATATTAAATTTCAACACATGTTGGTGCCCAGTAATTCATTCAAGTGTTTCACAGCTGAGGAATTGCCACTTTTCTTAAAACCGTCATCTTTTTGGCCAAATCTTATACTTATTCACAGATCCGATAGCATTTGAATTATGTTTACTACCCTTGCTTTTCATTTGTGTAAGTCAAAGTGTATGGTTTTGGTCCAACACCTTGCACAGTCCTGCTTTGACTGCATTTACTGTGATAATTTACAATTCTGTCTATTTCTGCACTTTGCAATTTAGCTACTGCCCATCTATTCTGGTTGTGGTTTGAAGTGTTTCTCCTCTCTCCCAGATGAAAAACTGTAGTACAGGCCTTGGCTACTGCTAGCAGCTGCACAGAGAAAGCTGAATATTTTATCACCCAGACATCTACTTGCAATAGCTGCATTCTTAGTCACATTTTAGGTTACTTCTGTACTGTTTGTGCATAATAAAAAAGTCACCAAACTTTAAACACATTAAGTAAAAAGACCTAGATGCTATATGAGCAGTACAGTCCAGTTCCATTTCTCATAACTGTTCTAAAAATAGAACAAAAATATGCCAAACAGAGAATTTAACACTCATAATTAAGACGATGGTGCCATTTCAAAATCCACTTCAAATACTTCTAGGCTGCTTGCATGCTTAAGCATGCACTAAACAGAAAGCTGCCACTACAGCTTGCAAAGAGAAAAATGCATTTGCATTTTAAACCAACAACAAAGTAAAATCTCTACTTGCAGTCATCTCTTTTTCAAAAGCTTTGCATACGGAATAGTTATGACTCTCAGAGCTGCAGAAAAAACCATTATTTCTGACCAGCAAATCTGCCATAGTGGTGAATCTAAACAGGGAACAAATATTTCTGCTTAGGCCTTTGCCACAGACTAAGATATTTACTGCATTTGCGACATGGGAGAAAAGAGAGAGATTTTATTTGTAAGGTGTTCTGACACCTACTCCCATCTAGGTATTGTCATACATACAGACCACTTTCACCACCGGGTAAACTAACCAAAATCAACATTTTCTAACACTTTGTTTTAAACTATAAGATTGGACATCCATTCATCTGTAAATATTTACAACCTTTAAAAACAGAAACAAAAGACAACCAAATTGTACCTATTTTCATGGAAAAGTCACATATTGTTAACCAGGTGTGATCGGATCTGTTACCAATGATTTTTACCTCAAGGAGTAGACAAATGGGTTGAAATTATTAAAAAACAGAATTAAAGAGACTGATAGAACAACAAAACACCTGTGAGGGTGGTGAGACACTGGAACAGGTTGCCAAGCAAAGCTGCGGATGTCCCATCCAAGGCAGTGTTCAAGGTGAGGCTAGAGAGGGCTTTGAGCAATCCTGTCTGTGGCAGAGGCACTGGAACAAGACGGTCTTCAGGGTCCCTTCCAACACAAACCATCCTACAACTCTATGAAAATCAGCATAGCATTTCAAAATCCATGAATCTCAAATCACTAAGCATTCAGTATCAAACCATCATACTGAAAAAAGGTAGCTTTTAAAAGGATACCATTTAACTGGATGCTTCAGGAGGTTCTGTCTTTCACAAAAAACTACTATGGAGTCTGACTGGGCATGGAATTAGAGCTAAAAGTGATACACAAGAAGTAAATCGTGAGGATGGTTAGTTTTCAACCTGACAAATACTAAGAGTAAAGTGCCCTCTGGATTTATACTGCAGCTGTTTTATATATTTTTTCATCTGGAGAGACACATAGTACACTGGCAGCATCTGTGGATAACAATTTTCAAGATTATTTTCAGGGCAAACAAAAATTGTGAGGAGTAACAAAGTTAGAACAATGAAAGATGAAGGTTTACAATTAACTAAAAATAATTAACTGCTCATATACTCCAAAGTTTACTAGGACTGATAATCATAGAGAAAAGATTAATGAGGTCTTTATTCAGTGCATTCTGGTACACAAAACCAAAGTATTCCAACCATACTAAATGCTACAGAAATACAACACCAGTCACAGTTGTTCAGAGCCAGCGCAGCTTCATGAGGGGGAAGTCCAGCATGCTGAACCGGATTTCCTTCTACAACAGGGAAACCCACCTAGCTGATCTAGGAAAGCTGAAAGCAGATGTAATCTTTCTGGACTCCAGCAAAGCTTTTGGGTACTGTCTCTCACAGAAGCCTTCTCTCTTCTTTCACAAAATGCCCAGCACAGCCGGATAACTGAGTTACATGACAGGTAAGCAACTGGCTGACAGATTGGGCACAAAGTGTTACAGTGAATGAGGCACATCAGACTGGCGACTGTCACTAGTGGGGTTCTGCAGGGCTCCATCCTTGGCCCTGTGCTCTTCAATATAGGATTGGAAGGAAAACCATGTAAGTTTGTTGATTTGACTGAATTGGGAGGAACTGTCGACTCCCTCGGGGTCAGAAAGGCCCTGCAGAGAGACCTCCATAAATTAAAGGGCTGGGCAATCACCAACAGTGTGAAGTTTAACAAGGGCAAGTGCTGGATTCTGCAGCTGGGATGGGGCAGCCCTGGCTGTGTGTGTAGACTAGGGAATGAGAGG
Organism: Hirundo rustica; assembly: GCF_015227805.2. Lineage (NCBI taxonomy): Eukaryota > Metazoa > Chordata > Aves > Passeriformes > Hirundinidae > Hirundo > Hirundo rustica. Next base: position 13,895,160 of record NC_053450.1, read on the forward strand.
CTGGAGAGAAACACTGTGGAAAAGGACCTGGGGGTCCTGGTCAGTGGCAAATTGAACATGAGCCAGCAGAGCCCTGGCAGCCAGGAGGGCCAACCCTGTCGTGGGGGGGAAACCAGCCAGGCAAGGGAGGGGTTTGTCCTGCTCTGCTCTGCACTGCAGATAATATATAAAATACTGCAGATTGAATTGCAGTATCTGATTGCTGATTTCAGCCCTCTAGCTTACTGAAGCAACTTTTCTGTCTTGCAATTTTTCCTCTCCATAAGGCTATTTACACTGCAGAATGGCATATAAACATATGTTTTTATAATTTTTTATTGTATTATAAAGAAAATCCAGAAACTATTTATAAAACCCCCAATCTGCATAGCAATCCAAACTACTACTGTAAATTACTGAGGCTGTACAACAGAATCACACAGGTAAAACTTATAGGATGAATTTTCTATAAAAATGAACGCAACACCATTTACATTACTAGAAAATGACTCAACATTTTAATCTTGAAGACTTTTCAAACATTTCTGCAATATAATGGTGGAAAAACACGTTACTTCTTAGAAGGAAGTGAAGTATATCCAAACAGATTTGTATCTTCTTCGGTTACAAAGTTTGATTTTCCTTGTTCAGTTCCTCATTGCCAACATGGCATTTATGTCCCAAATAAGATTTCGTAACTGATCCATGATCTGCTTCAGCTGCTGATTTTTCTGTTTCAGTTTCTGTGGGAAGAGTTTATTAGAAGTTTTTTTGTGATCAGTTCAAATAGCACACTCAAAAATTCAACAAAAGTTACAGTGCTATGAAATGCTATATGAATCTTTTTCTCAGTTGTTAGTGAGCACTATTAGTGGGATAATACATCCCCTTTAAAGCACATTCTAAAAATACAAGAAAGCCTCAAAAGTTAAGGACCATTGCTAGAGGGGGAATGCTGGTTCATTTCACAGCAGCCTTTTATCAAAACACCTGACACCTTCAAAAGCTGGAGGCTTGCAGGGATCAGTCCTCACTTTAAAAAGTCGAAAAGAGAGTGTCCTAAGATGGAAGAAAGAATATGGGGAGCAGGTAAATATATGTGAATATGAGTTTTATAAATTAGAGAAAAATGAGGCATTAACAATATAAATTTGAACAAAGCACAAGGTATAGGTGAAACAAATCAAGCTTTTGCAGCCCTTCTGTGATCTCGGTCAACTGTGATGCGTTAAGATTCCTGTCTTGGAAAAGGTTTTCTCAAGCCTGCTGAATTCTTTAAAATTATATATTTGTTTTTGCAAACTGCAGAAGCATTTGGAGGAACAGGAGAACAGAAAACTAGCTTTTATTTGGCTGCATAACCAAAACTTAAAAATGATGTCTCTACAGAAGAAAGATCAGGGCATCAATACATCACACAATCTCATTTATTCATTTTCCTGCTCAAATCAAAGCTGTTGATAAGTTAGGTTGTTGTTAACAGTACACAGTTTGTTCTTCATTTCATTCTGATTTGATAAGATGTCAGCCTTCCAACATTTGAGATCAAACTACTTATTCATTAGGGAAGTCTGGAGTTCCAGGTAAAGTGAAAGCACAGGAAAGGCTTGCTTCCACCAAAACAGAACAGAACATTTTAGGTTGGATGTAACTTTGTTATTTGCATGATACAAAAGGCGATACATTAAAAACATGACTCAAATCAGTAATACAACTGAACTTACTTGAACAGTGAGAAAACAAAGCAACATCCTGGGAATCAGTCTCCAGAATTTTGATGCAGTCAACACAACAATATTTTTAAATTGCTAGGTGGTCAGATGGGAAAGAAGTCCAGAGAAAAAAAAAAGGAAGCCTATTCACTTTGGACCTGTAAAAACAGTCCGAAGTAAGATGGTAATAGGCTTAGATTACATAGGGAACATTGTAAGGGAAATACTCCTGAATACACTTTTGTGGGAAGAGACAACACTCAGATCTAGACTCCTATAAATGACACAGAAACACATGCAGGATAGTTCATGTAAACTAACATGGAATTCCTAACCAAGCATTTGACAGGCTAAAAAGTGTTTTAAAGGTAAATAATTTATCTAATGATTCTTTCCTTCCCATCTGCTGATCCAAGACTTCACAAGATACAGCAGAGATTCAGCTCCAAACTAAAGACAAGAGAGAAAGCTAAGAAGCATGTAGTTACCACAGCACTGAAATGACAGAACTGCAAGGGTCTTCCTACCAAAGGTCATAAATGCAAGATCTTGATGCTTGAGAAAGCACAAGAGGGATGAAATAAACAAGCATGTTCATACTTGTGGTATTGTTAAACATAATTCTGTTTGCCCCTCTCAGTCCTAGAGAAATCAGTGACTGTTACATCAAAATTACTAGTTCAACACAAGCTGTAACTCCCTCATACTGAGACGACACCATTTCAAGGTATTTCAAAACCTTCATCAATAGAAATGAAGGCTGAACAGTTGGTGATGGTAATTAAAGCCACAGACAGAAATAAGAACCATTGACCTCTGAGAAGCAGACTGTTTTCTCTCTCCATCAAAGTCTAACTGTACTGTTAAATACTGTTACTCACAGGAACTTTGTGTAAGTTATGCCCAAAAGACTCACTCTCTGTTTTCCTTTCTTGTGAAAGTATTATTACACTGTAAATTATTTGATCTTTACTTAATGCTAGACAGGGGAACCTTCAGACTGGGTTTCATTTGTTTTCAAAGCATCTGTAAGGACAAGAAGTATAAATTTGTTTATTTATCTGAAGATAATTTTAGATCCTCGTGTTTACTGAAGAGCTAATTTCTTAGTTCTTCTACTTTTTCTGGAGCCAGAAAAAACATCTAAGACGAAGCACCATCCATGGGTTGCTAGGCTGTTGAAAGAATAAAAAGAGAAGAAAAAAATCCACTTCAGAGAGCACAGTCTCCTAATTGAAATGCATATAGTGATCTTTGTTACTGATCTTTGACAGGCAGTGGTCTACACCACAAAGTACTACATAATTAATATGTTCTGCACCACTGGAAGTGCTGGCCTCTGCTTAAGACTTTGCTGAGCCAGTAAGAACATCTCAACTCAAGTCTAACCTTGAAAAGATAGGTGAAATGGCCTTCTTGGGAAATGGGCAAAATCTTTAAGCAGCTTCTGCAGCAGTGACAGATTTTCATTTGAACAGATTGCTTGCAAGTCTTCTCCCACTCTTTCCTCCTTCTGTTGAAATGACTTAGTTGAACTCTAGACTGCTTCTCAGGATTAACAAGATGTTGTATGAAACAAGAAAAAGTACTTCATCCTACATACATGCTACAGCTTCTGATTTTATCTTTTAAGATAGCACAGGGAAATTCAATGAGGCAGTTTATAATGAGTTTAAGAGACCTAAATTCAAGTTACATCTGTCAGGCCTGTTTCTGCTAGTCCCTCTCTGTCATAAAAGTGATCTGACTGAAAACCTACCAGAGGGGGTCTTCTTTTGTGATATTAATTTTCAAGGAGACCCATTCTGACTGACCTTGCAAGTATTATGGCCATTGTGATGGAGTTGGCAAAGACTGCACCTTCCAGTAACCAATGAGTCCTTAGTTGGCTTAGGTCAGGTAGGTCATTAATGAAAACATTTACTGAAGCACAAAACCCACATAAATGAAATGAAGTGGGAGAGCCATAACATACATCCAGAAAATAGAAAGGAGGAAAAGATGCTATAAGGAACCTGCCATGTTTCATACAGGTTTGAATTCAGTAGGACACAGTAACTTCAACTTTGACTAAAATAAATTTTTTACTAGAAGCCATTTTTGCTTCACTTGCATTTCATTAGAAATCAGTGCTGTTAGACCAATTCACAACTTACAATCAGAGATGTATCAGAACCTTCCTTTGCACAGTGCTCTTGTCTCTCTCCTCATTTTAAGTTCATATATCCTTCAAATATTAAAACTAAAACATCACTATGAATCATTATGCTGCACTCAATCCATTTGTTAGAAATCCCTTCTTCAGGCAAAGAAAATAATGTAAACCTGTGGAAGAGTAAGATCATATTCCAAGTGGTGCTTGGAAAAAACGTCAACAGTACTTGCCTAAGTTGTACAGACTCTTCTTCTTCTTAAGGAAAAAACAAGTGAAGATCTGTTTCCATCTTGAAAATCTTATATTGAAGACCATTCTCCTGAATGCTGTGCCAGCTATGGTTTTTACCTGCTCTATTCAAGATCTACAACAGTACAGGCCAGAAGGTGTCTCAATGTAACATTAAATATTAATAACCATACTACCTTTACTTCCATAAATCTTAGCAAAATTAAAAAAAATACATATTTACTTTGTTGATTAAAACCCTATTACAGAGAACTTGCATCATGTTCTTTCCCAGGAGTACAGAATCATGTAAAAGTTTGGTTAGAAGGGACCTTTAAAGGTCATCTAGTCCCACCCTCCAATGAGCAGGGACATCTTCAACTAAACCAGGTTGCTCAGAGCCCAGTCCAGCCTCACTGTGAATGTTCCCAGGGATGGGGCATCTATCACCTCTCAGAACAAATGTTTTATTACCCTCAGCCTAAAAAATGTGCTCCTTATATTTAACCTAAATTGGCCTTATTTTAGTTCAAAGCCATTCCCCTTTGCCTTATCACAATAAGCCCTTCCCATCCATTTTACAAGCCCCCTTTAGGTACTGAAAGCTGTTGTAAGATCCTCCTGGTGTCTTCTCTCCTTCAGACTGAACAACGTCAACTGTCATCCTTTCCTCATAGGAGAAGTGCTCCATTCCCCTGATAATTTTTGTAGCCCTCCTCTGAGCCCACTCCAACAGGTCCATTTCTTTCCTGTGCTGAGGAGTCCAGAGCTGGGCACAATATTCACATTACTCCTTCTAACCATTGAGAGAGGTCAGAAGGAGTAACATGAATATTCTTGTGCTCATATTATGCTTTGGGAAGTGACTCTTGAAAGCCTTATGAAAGTGACAGTGGCCTCTGTGTTTCCAGGTAAGTCAAGCCCAAGAAATTTCTACAAAAACATGATGTTTTCAATAGGAAGGTGACATTTATACTGTTCTTTTTAAAAACTAATCCTTTATAATGAAATCTCTGAAGTGTGAAGGTGGAAAAACCTGCTCCTTTCTTTTTTCCTTTGTAGTCAAGAGACTATTACAACGTTATATGCATATACCCTATGTTATATGCACATAGCTAGAAAAAATATGATGAAAAAGTGCCGTCAACACTTTGCTCAAACTCTCTTAAAGCTGTCAATGGTGTCTTAACTTATGGCTGCTCAACTGATACCAAGACTCATTTTCCATCACAGTAAATTCATATAACAATGATATATGATATATGATATCAATGATATATAGTTTTTTTCCAAAGGGATAAAAAAATATTCATCACTAATACAGTAACTGCTGTGCAATTAAACATTAACACACTCACTGTCCAGTATCTACAGCTTTTCCTGATGTCATCCACAGGCATGACTGTTTTACACTCAGCATAAATGAGAGACTGAATTTTCTGCCTTGCACCTCAACTGACAGCTGAAAGGAAAACTGCTCCTTCTGCATGTGTAACCTGTTCCTGAAACAAACAGAAGATCAGTGACAGCCTGTTCCCTGCTGCAAGCTCAATACTTTTCACCTATTGACCCAGACAGGATTGTATTTATCCACTGATCTGTTGTTCTGAGAGGAAAAAGCACCTTCATTCAAATAGATGGATGTTTGCTTCATACCAAGTATTTATCATTCAACAATGGGGTCCGAGGTCTTATTTACTGAGTACCATCTAAGCTCTGTAGCTTGTAATGGAATTACTCATTCCCCAAGGTGCTTCTCCACCACACTTCTCAGTGTTACGTCCCCATTCTTAATATGAAAATCTCACAGATCTATGATCCTCAGCTACAGATGGCAAACTCAGACACAGGAACGCTACAGATAAAACTGAAGTGCTGCTAACTTTGTCCAAAGACATTTCAGATTCATGTTCATCTCTCGACTTCGTATTTTAACAGCTTCCCACATATTCAAAGCTACCACGAGCCATAAGGGGAAGAATGAACAACTACCACAGATAATTTGTGGCAAAGAAAAAAAATTCAGCTCCTGAGAACTGCCTTAGTTAATTACACACTACACACAATAAATCCTTCCTTCTCATTCCCAAATTCCCTGCTTACTCAATAGTCTAATGTCAGTTACGCAATACACAATCCAGGATTTTTATAATCTTATTTACCACAATACTGATTCAATCTAAATAGTGCCTAGTCTGCCACAAAAGCAGAATAGTTCAAAGGACTCTTCCAGAATTGAAAGCGGGAAGGGGAGAAGAGGAACTCAGTGTGATAATGCAATAAAGGTTATATAATATACATCTATATGAAGACAAAAGGGGACAACTGGGATTTTACAGCCAGCATTATGCTCACCTTTTCCTAATTTTTTTCAACTTTGTAAGTGTGATATGGTACAAGACGCAATGTGAAAAATTCTGTGTGCAACATTTTATACAAAACTGAAAAGGAAAACACATCTCAATGCTGAGAAAGCTGGTTTATGACATAACAAGACCACTCTACCTAATTTTCTATTGGAAAGGGGGAATATGCTCCTGATGAAAAAGGAACATTTCAACTTATTTGCAAGAAAGACAAGGAGGGGGATCCAGAAAACTACAGGCTACTCAGCCTAACTTCTGACTCCAGAAAGCCAGCAAATCCTTGTGCAAGTCATATCCAGACACATAATGATAAGGTGACTGGGAACAGTCATACTGGATTTCCTAAAGACGCCTTGTGCCCAACCAACATGATAGCCTTCTATTGAGAAATGACTGGCTGTGTGGCAAGTGAGCAGGAGATTTCCTTCACTTTCATGAACTAAAATCATTCATTAGTCAGGCTTTTGACACCTATCCAAATTTGCCTTTGAGCAAATTGGAGAGATGTGGTTTGAACAGGTGAATTACTGGGTTGATGGAAAACTAACTGGACTACGGGATTCTAAATGATGGGATCATCAGTATTAAGACTCGGTCACTCTTGAAGTTTCTCAGTATTGATACTAAGGTGAATATTCTTAATATCCTCATTAATGACTAATCCATACTTAATGACCTAACCACCATATCAAAGTTATCAAATTGGTGGACAGTGCCGAACTGGGGAAAGTGAAAAATATACTCAGTGGTGGGATGTTGGATTCAGAGGGACCTCAATAGATGGGAAAGGCAGGCCAACACCTATCTCAGGAACTTCAATTAAAGCAACATCCTACATCTGCACAAAGAATAAACTCATACAACAGCACAGGCAGAGGGCTGACTGAATAGAAATGAAATGTGCAGAAAAGGATCAGAGGTCCTTTTTGATACTTTCTAACGAGTTTAACCTGAGTCAGCAGCAAATGTTTTTTGCAGCATGCAAGACACACTGCACTCTGCCCTATATTAGAAAGAGTGTACCTCTCAGGTCAGGTGAGTACCTCTCATGCTCTCTTCTATTTGGCTCTGGAGAATGACTGCTCAATTTGGGGATCAATACAAAGTTCTATCATACTGGATAATGCCTAGTGGAAGGCCACTGCAATGATTAAAGCTGTATTTGTACAATCTCAAGCAGAGAAGGCCACAGGGCAGGATCACAGTGCTGTCTTCAGCCACCTAACGAAGCTCACAGAAAAGACAAAGTTATACTCTTCTTGAGTATACACAGCAAAAGGATGAGGGGCAGTGAATATACAAGTTATGACAAAGAAAATTCCAACGTAACATTAGGAAAATTTGCACGGTAAAAGTTAACCCTTAAGAAGGGCCCAGAAAAGACAGAATTTCAGTCCTTACAGATATTTGAAATGCTGGAGCGTGGACAGGAGCTGGAGCAGCTGGATCGAACTTTGCTGGCTGACCCTGTCTGGGGCTGGGGGCTGAACCAGATAATCTCCAGACCGCCCACTGAGCCTAAATTCCTCTGATCCTACCATTGCAGAGAGTCAGTTTGGGTACTCAAAAAATCATGGCATTGTCTCCAGTGCAGATTAATCTGTCCAGAAGGTGACCAAGTAACAAATTCTTCCCCTCTTGCCAAAACTTTTCTTGGTGCACACTCATATTTTGGGTGTAAAAGGACTGTACAAAACCAATTAAAATACATGCAAATAGTGTGAATGGTAGTTTAAAAGGAATTTAGGTTTTTTGAATAGTCCTAAACAGCATCAGCTGCAAGGCACAATGTTTGTGCTATCAAAAAAAGGCCCAGAGCTAAACTTGTTACAGCTTAACTTAAAAGTCTGTCATGTAATTGTCTTTTTCTCTCTTAGCCAGATCCCGGTTAAACACTTAACAAACAGTAGTTAAGAATATCAAATATGATTGTTTTTTAAAGAGCCACCTGGAACTTCCAAATACTATTTTGCTTTGTTTTCACACAAATGTACTTACACTACTAATTATGTGAGGGTTTTCCTAAGTGTTTCATTCAAACCAGACCTAGAGCATGAATGAAACCTAAGCTGTACTTGCTCCATTTCTAAAAGTGAGCAGTAAAGAAAACCATTGATGGGAGGGCAAAACAGATTAAATCATTCTCAATTTTTGATATGGTATTTCTGTTTCAAGTCCAGTCAAATGTACTACAAGAACACAAACTGAAGGTGAGCCTGACATCTCTAAAATAATACTGATGATTCAATACTTCAAAGGAAAAAAAATTAATAGATAGAACATTAAACACTCAAAAAACAAGAACAGAAGAGAAGAAATCTTGGTAACATCTTCCACTTGCTGCAAATAGATTAATTTCAATGAAAACTGGGTCAAGACTAGAAGACCAATTCAAATACTAAACTGATTCAGGTACAGTAATTTTTTTCCAAAAAAAAGTCAACCACCTCAACAATTTATTTACAAGCCCAGAAAGCATACACGAATAAAAAGAATAAGCTACATTTTTGGGAACTGCAGGAGAGAATTGTTTAAGACAAGAGATAGAGATAGTCAGTGCTAAGAAATGGTTTGTTTTGTAATAATGGTACAAGCTTCTTATTGTGGGCAAAACTCCCTTGTGTTATAAAGCTTAATAGGTTTTATTTAAATCTACAGTTGCTAATTATTACTGAATTGCTAGGACAGAAATCCATTGCCGTGCAAACTAATCTATATTTTAAATTAACAGACAAGTACTTTCACAGCCAAGGTCAGGACATTAAACTTTCTGACCTAAAAGGTAACTCTAATATAGCAGAATAACTAAATAAGACCAAAAGATGTCCCAGTAAACCAACACAAAAAGCTCCAGCAGTTTTTAGGAACTCTGATACATCAACAGGTTCTGCTGCCCCAAGGACGAGATGGTGAGTATAGGAATGCTCCTCTCCTCCTCCACTGAGGATGATCCCTTCCCAGACACCTGCAGTAGCAAAGCAAAGCTGCTGGTTTTCAAGTCAGTGGTTCATGGAATGAGGGCAGTTTTGTGTGAGAATATATGATCCACAAGGTTTATAAGAGCTACTACTAGTTTTGGCAGTGGTCCACATGGTGGTGCAGTTGGTGTCTTTGACATACATCCAGAGCCACTAAAGAAATCACACTGGCTGGGATATCACAGCAAGAAGGGCAAAATTAAGAGATCCATGGCAGGTCTAAGAACTAATTCAAATATCACAATAGTGTCAAAGTCTTGGGTTATTGGAATAGTGATTTTTTGGTCCCTATAACATGCAAGACTGAAAAAAAAATAATGCCTATCACAGCAAAAAGAATTAGGTGAGAAAAGGACAAGGAGCTGAAGGAAGAAAAGATTTGGCTGAGAACATAGAAAGCTTCTTTAACTATCATGTTGGCTTCCCTCTCACAGTATTTTTATCAAGATTTTTTATTACTGAAATTTTCCTAAAATGAATCAATCAAATTCAGTTGGAGGTGGACATTACACACTAGAGAGGACTGAAGAGCTGTCAGATATGCCAGCTAAGAACCAGGGCAAGCTCTCCTTGAACCCAAGGAGGCTCCAGCAGCCAGTGTTAGAAATTTGACCAATTATCTGATTCTAATTATTTCTCTTGGCAAAAGAAGAATATATATTTCTAGTCATAAAAGTGCTTCCTTTTCTACAGCATTTCCTACATAGTCTGTAATGTATTAAAATTTGAACTTTGAAAATGGTAGTAGATGTGCTTTTACAACTGGAGGGAGACAAAAGAAAAATCAGTGAACTTTCAAAGAACAAGAAGTCTGACTTTCTTCTGCTGCAGTTACTAAGTATTTGTTCACAAGAATACTAGAGAAAGTTCAACTATCTTTTGAAGATTTACTGTGGAAAATCTGGAAATTAGGTCCAGGCATTTAAGTATAAATACAGGATTTCAGCCTACATTTAAGTGAAGATTTCAATGCATTCTTAATTACAAGTTTGCTACCAATGGTCCTGTAACACCATCAACCTTTTTAAAGTTCAGAACTCTTCATAAAAATGTATGAAATTATTTTCACAAGATCACAGCAAGGAGGTTTAAAACCATATTAGCATAAAAAGTACAACAACAAGGGCAAAACCATGTCATAGAACTATTAAAACCACCACAAATATGGACAGTTAAGCTTATTAATACTTAAAGATTGCAAATAAATGTGCATAAATTCACGGTACAACATTACATACAATATAATATATACAACCCTGCTACATCAGTACTGAAGAGAAAGATTACAACAGGAGAGCTGACAACTGCATTTCTCTAAATTCACATAGTCCTCATTTTCTCCTGTACAATACATGTGCATTTTTCTAAATAAAAGGGTTATGAAAAATTCAACACATATGTGATTGTGGAAGACAAATTAAAGCATAGGAAATATTTTAAAAGCCGAAAATCCATCAATTATTCATTCCATAAATAAAAAAAATGTTTACTTATTTATTTTGTTATTTTTGTAGATTATAACTCCTTTTTACTGAGCATTTGCAGATATTATAGCTATAGAGATATTTATTTAATGCTATCTTTGTACTTTACAGACTGAAGAAACAATGTTCAAAATTGTGGTCTGGTAAAACTGTATTTTTGGTCTCCATATTACATTAGCTTTTACTACAGCATAATTGTTTTTAGATTTGAATCTCTCTTCAGTAATTGTACTCAGCTGCACAATGCCACTCAAACTGAAAATTTAACATTTTAACTCATTTAACATTTATAATTCATAATACATTTTTTTCCATATGTGGCAAGATTCAATAAATGCTCCTCTTTACAAAAAGAACAGTCTGCCTCAAACTGTCAAAATCAGAAGGTAGCCCTGAAAATTCTTTACCAACTCACATAATTGTAATAATATTTACACATCTGGTGTTCAATATCAATTATTTTAACACCTAAGATAAGTTCTGAAGATAAATAAGTTCAATGGGCATCTTAGGTCAGTTTGTACTGTCAATATCTAGTAAGTTAAACATATCCTACTGTATTCATGAGAATATATGTCTGCTTTAAAAAAACACAAGTTAAAATTGTTAGGAAACCTAAACTCTACTGTCAGAGGTACAGCTAAAAAATAGTTGTTCAACTAAAAGTTCAATACTGAAATATTTAGTGTCTATCTTCAGTTTTGATGGTCATCACACATTCTGTATTTAGTACAACAATCTAGAAATTTAGGCTTTGTGATGTGAAAATGACATTTCTCAGTTTATGCAGATTAATTTCAACTTTGTTACCTTATTTACTTCCATGATTTCCCTTCTCTCTTCACTAGCAAAACGAAGCTGACTTGCAGCACCACGATCATCATGCTTGGAACCATCTTCTTCAACATATGGAATAAGTTGCTATGAAGACAAGAAACAACAGCTTTAGATATTAAAAAAAGAAAAAAAGAGAAGGAAAGGAAAGGAAAGGAAAGGAAAGGAAAGGAAAGGAAAGGAAAGGAAAGGAAAGGAAAGGAAAGGAAAGGAAAGGAAAGGAAAGGAAAGGAAAGGAAAGGAAAGGAAAGGAAAGGAAAGGAAAGGAAAGGAAAGGAAAGGAAAGGAAAGGAAAGGAAAGGAAAGGAAAGGAAAGGAAAGGAAAGGAAAGGAAAGGAAAGGAAAGGAAAGGAAAGGAAAGGAAAGGAAAGGAAAGGAAAGGAAAAAAAAAAAAGAAAAAAGTCAAATCCAGGAAATACATATGATACTACCATTTTCTCCACAGGTTCTAACTGCCCAAGAGAAAGTGGAGATGAGCCTGTTTGCCACCTCAAACCTAAAGGCCTTGCGATGACCTCAGCTGGTTCTCCAGGAAAACATGCTTCAAAAAAACACAATCCCACACATTACCAAACCTAGACCAAAGAAATTTTGTAACTGCAGGCAGAAGCCAGTCTTTCCATTTTAAGATGTTTATCATAGATAATCCTTGTAGTTTTGAATTCTGCAGATTGGGATTTTAAAATTTACTATCCACACTAAGAAATAAAACCACAAACATGAAGTTATCATTATGATAAAGCATTTCATTGATATACTGAAGATAAATATGACTGGCTTTATGTAGCTATTTGGTTAATACTCTAGTTATGACTTGCTATTTTAATGAGCCTCTGTTTGGCTACTCTTAAGACCAGGTCCACAGTTACCTAAAATGAGTTTTTCTGTAAGTATTTCTGACCATGATCTCCTCAGACACACAGAATCATAGTCTGGTTTAGGCTGGAAAAGACCATAGTGCACTGTCTTTTTTTGCAAGCTTTGACAATGCTAAAATTCCTTGATACAGAATTTCTAAATGAATACTACTAAATGCTCCCTTCCAAAAAAAATTAATCAAAAAGAAACATACTAGATACAAAACAAATACTTGCTTCTGTGTCAGAACACTCCCAAGTTACTAACATTTTCTTAAAAGATAATACATCCATGAAGTCTCCATTGTTTCTTCTGTCCTGAACTATGCAAAACTACATCCATATTTACATACACACTACAGACAAATGGAAGACGAATATTGAGAAATGTGAGCAAGAAGACGCATGTTTAAAAGCCTTGGGGCAAGTTGCTCATCAGGTGCATATTAACTTCTTACTTAGGTTGGAGTGTAATATTACAAAGCATTCAGGGCCTTCAGCAGTCTTTGATTTAACCCTCTAAAAATGTCATTTTCTTCTATACAAAAATTTTTGCAGCCATTCTTATTAAGCTTAGCAAAATGGACAAAAGCTACCACACTAAACTCAGCTGTGAAAAAGTACCAAATATTGACCACTTACTACATTTGCATACCATAAAGAAGAAGTTGTGGGGCTGTTATATGCTCTTGGAAAAAACTCTTTCTAATGGAAAATAAAGTAGCACTAAAGGAGAACATTTTCTTTGAAAATGTTCGAAGAAAACCTCCCTATCTTTCAGAAAAGGTGATAGAAAAAAACCCAAAAAACAAACCTACAAAGAAAAGCAGGACTGTACCTAATACACAGAAAAAGCAGGAAATTTAATCTTTGTAGGTAGATCTCCTTCACTTGCTATGTTACTTAACAGAAAGTTAATAATACCTGTTACATATTAGTACACATTAACAAAAAGTATTAAAACATTTATATCAATAATAATGGAATAAACAATACTAGTAGGAATGGTCTTCTTTGTGGGAAAAAAAAAAAAAAGTTTTGTTGATATTCTGTAAAGACATGGTTAGAATATTGGCCATCAAATAATACAATTGAGACTATTATTGAACTACTGGAAGAAGAATTTAAAAAAACTGATCCAAGAGGAATGCTGTGCCACTGTCATTCACTCTAACCAATAAAAACATGAAGAGGCAGGCATCTACTAAGTTCAGAGAAGACTAGAAGAGTAAAAAAAAATATCCCAACCATCAATAAAAAACTCTGCTGTAACTAAGCTATGAGTGAAACCTTGCATTAAAAAAGACTGAAGTGACTACTTATTTTCTCCATGGACATTCCTTTCCATCCTGATAAGAGGAAAAAAAAGTGAAAAGTTACCAACCCCACATCATTCCACTGATATGGGAAAATAAGACACATGTAAAGCTTTTAAAGAAGACACAAGTATTTGGTTATTGCGCACAAGTCAACACACTGTGACAACAGGTTTTATTTTCTTAAATGGGAAAATTAACTTATTCCCTTGCTTGCTGTCAGGTTTCCAGATACATTTCTCTGAAAACCTTGTCAAAAGTCAGTGACTGTTAACTGAAACAGTAGTCTAGATTGGACTGTAGTGAATGGGCTTCTTAATTTCTTTACTTCTATTCAGTTAAGAGACTCACACTTCAAATATAATGCCCATATGATTAAAATTCAATGGACAATCAAAAGTTTGTTAATAAAGTTGCCTCAGAATCTACAGGTCAGTAATTAAAAAATTTCAAAGTTCTAGTTAATATTGAGCAGGAACAACTCAAATTGTAACAAAACCCTGGGTTTAAGAGTATATAGAAATTAGAAACAACTTAGGAGGAAGATGACAAATTTAAGATTTTATGCATCACAGCAGTATTATTAGGAAAAACTCTGGCCAGTCCTTCTCCCCGGAAGTTTTATGTTGTAACTTTTCTATCAGCACTGCACATTTAGGTTTGGTTCATACTGGCCAGCAGGTTAGGAATAGCTGAGTGAGGGAACTACAGAGAGGCACAGACTATTGACCAGAGAAAGTAAATAATACTTATTACTCAGGAGCCAGGCTGACAGGTGAGAGCTTGAAGCAGGTTTTTTCCCACTTCTCAAAAAAATTTTGTCCTGATCCTCTTTTTTTTTTTCCTAGGGGAAACAAACTGGTGCAGGTACCAAGAAGCCAGAGGAAAAAAGCTTAACATTTTAAAGTAAGTTTGCTTTCACAGAATCACAGAATCAATTAGGCTGGAAAAGACCTCTGAGACCAAGTCCAACTTATGACACTAGACACTAGACAACTAGACACTAAGGTTCACAATCTTTCAACAAGCTCTAATTATTAAACAGAATTCAGTCCACTGAATAATTACAGTATCATTATAACTTGTTATGAGTCACCTGTGAGTGAGGAAGATGAATGATTTGCTATCCAGAGTGGTTATTCTGATTTGCAACTTATACATAAATAAAGATACTTACTTCTATGGGAACAGGATCGAGCCCAGCACAGTTTTCATTACATTTATCGTAGACTAATCTCAGTTTTCTGAAGAGTATTGATAGCTGACGGAGATGTTCCTGCAGCTTTGCCAGTCTGTCTTGATATGTTGCAGTATGATAAGTAACACCATTTGGTAACTTAGAGAACCAAAACATTAAAAATATTACAGTAAAGTTTCTGTCACATGAAATAAATAAAGATATCAGACAGGTTTTTATATATTTTAAAATAAGACAATCACACTTTTCCCACAGCAATCACTGAAATTTTTATTTTCTTTACTAGCAAAATTATGTATTTCATGTGCTCAGTCACTGCTGTTAAACACCCTCACGTATTCTACACTTTGGTCACTGTCAATCCCTCTGACTTTTCAGTGAGTGTCTTCACAATGCTTAAATATGACACCATTGTGACTGGGGTTGAGTTTTTGCATCTCAACCCCAGGTCACTCAATTCAGTGACACAAGAGTCATGAAAATGCAGAAGGAGTAGGAGTGATTATTTATCTTGTACTCTCCTCAGAGAAAACACAACAGAAGTTTGTATGTTTTCTCAGTAAGTACACACAAATAAGGATTATGTTGTTTTTCCCAACAACAACAACAAGTTTTAGGGGGAAAATATTACAGAAAAGGATCTATGAAAATTCCTCTAAATTTATTCCTCATATGTTAACATAAACAGAGAAATATGACCAACATATGAACAGGCTTCATTATACATAAAAGGAAACACAGTTAATTAAACATAGAGTTTTTTATTGTGGGGGCAATGACAATTCAGCATTTCTGAATTTCACTTAATGTACAGGACTAAGCAAATATATTAATAGTACTACTCACTTCTTCAACCAATCCTCCTTTTCAGAGCAGTTTGAGTTTTCTAAACATCCTAAGGCCTCTCCTGAGTCTATATACACTGTCATTCGGTGATAAAGACATGGCAAGTTCAGTGTATAAAAATAAATAGTTGTTTCTCACCTGCATGTTCCTTAGCAACTGGAAGATTTCCATGGTTCGAAACACAATGTCCTGCACGGTCTCCTGGCCGATGCGGCAGAGGGAAGCCGTGTTCACCTCCCTGGCAGCCTGAGCCTGCGTCCCGGAGAAAGCGCCCGGCGGCATCCCCGCCCCGGCCAGAGGGGGGGTCGACATCTCCTGGCCTTGACCGGTCACACCAGGCAAGCTGCACGGAGAAGTGATGATGAAACGATTAAATACTTGACTCTATCCTAGCAAACTTCTGCAGGGTGGCTATCCCACTCCTTTTCTCCAACTGTCCAACAGATGAGGCCGGCCCAGCGCAGCACCCCTTGTTCCGGACACCGCTCCCTGACCCACCGCAGCTTTGCCGGGCGGTGGAAACGGGGGCACTCCTCACTCCCCTCCCTCCCCTCAGAGCGTCACTGGGCGCGCCCCTTACCCGGTCCGTCCCAAGGGGTGCACGACAGAGGTTTCTGCCCAACTCCAGCAGGCAGAATCGGAGTCCTGGACACCGGGACCGGTACCTGCGCGACCACTCCTCTCCCCGCTGATCCACCCGCTCCCGGGGCGAAGCGGTGCCCCGGCCCCGCAGCGTCCCCGGACCCCGCGCTCCCGCCCGGACCCGGCCCCGCTCCGCGCTGCAGCCGCCCCGGACGCAGCGGCCCCGCGTAGCCCGCGGGCCCCGCCGCACTCACGGTGTCCCCGCCGCACTCCCGGGGCACTCCCGGTGGCCCACGGTGCCCCCGGACACGCGCGGGCGGAAGCACTTCCCGGCGCCCGGCGCCGTCACAGCCGGCGGGGCGGGAGCGGCGGGCGGGGCCGGGCTCTGTCGCGCCGGCTTGGGGCCGCCCCTGTACCGCCGCTCTCCGTTGCACGTCTCTCTCGGGAAGCCGGTCGCTTTCCTGGCTTGATGAATCCAGTGCGGATTTGCGGACAGGTCAGCCAACATGCGGGCTCTTGTGGTTGAAAAGTTTGGTCAGAATCCCCGGGCATATTCACACATTCACACCACCCCTCTGTCAGATCATAGAATCATTGAAACTTTGGGTTGGCAGTGACTTTAAAGGTCATTTAATTCCAGCCCCTCTGCCACAGACGGGAACGCCTTCTGCTAGACCAGGTTGCTCAGAGCTTCATCCAGCCTGGCCTTGAACACTGGCAGGGATGGGGCAGCCCCAGCTTCCCGGGGCAACCTATTCCAGTGTACCATCACCCTCACAGTAAAGGATTTCTTCCTAACTCCTAAACCTACTGTTTTTTTCAGTCTGAAGCCATTCACTTTCTTATCACTAAAGTTCAGGATGAAGAGTCCTGCTCCACCTTCCCTGCAGGCTCCTTCACATACTGGAAGGCTGCTATGAGGTCTCCTCTGCTCTAGGCTGAATAGCTCCAACTCTCTCAGCCTGTCTTTGTAGGAGAAATGCTCTAGTCCCACTCACAGTGATAAATGGCTCAATATCTGTTTTGTGGGATAAGTGCGTATTGACAGTATACACTTTAAAACCTGTGCTAATTTTATAGTTTTATGGGTGTACTGCTATTCCTTCCTGCATAGATATATTATTCTTACTACAGAAAACCCTTAACACTTGGTCTTTCTTGGTCACAAGGTCACAGTCACAGTATTTGCATGGATATAAAATAGCTCTGAGTGCTTGTACCACGCTAATAAAATTGAGGCATTTTTGAAGTATAGACAAGCCCTCCTATGTAAGGGAGAGGGAATAACCTCAAAAAGAAACCAGGCAAATTCTGTGAAGCCTGACAGATATGAGCTGTTTCTACAGTAGCTAATGCTTACTGTCTGCCAAACAAACAAACAAACAAACAAACAAAAAAACACCACCACCAACTTTATACGCAAAAATCTGTAAGTACCAAAGGTTCTCTTTTTTTTTTTTTTTTCCAATTGTCGTAATATCTAGGACTCTGTATTTGAGTGATTGTGGCAGTAAGTATCTAAATATGCAGAAGGGGACATTTATATACCTTCAACTTCTAATGAATTCTTAGTACAGTAAAGGTGGTTGTGCTGTATTAAAATTGATGTTACAAATGATCTTTCATGTGAAATGTTTTGCATTTGTAATGTTGTAAAAATGGAAGTTTGATGTGTGGTATACAGCCTTTGTTAAAGAAAGAAGAAAGCAGTCAAGGAACATTCAGGAACAGAACCATATAAACTTGCTGTTAGAGGCATTTTGCTTCATATAAAACATTTTTTACCTCAGAAGCAGACTACTGAGGGGAAAGAGGACCCCCTGTCCTAAACTGGAGCTTTTTGCTGCCTAAGTTCTCCCTAGAACTCTGCCTTACTCAATGTGCACTGGAAATAACTATATTTTAGCAAAGATCTTAGCATAAAGGATAGCAAAATGGTTTCTTAAGCAGAGAGGAAAAAATGGTTTATAAAAATAAGAGGAGGATATTTTCAGAAAGGAAAAGAATATCCCATGGTGTCTAGTTAGACAATGTTTGGAAAGAGCATCCTCTGGAGACCTTCAAAAGGATTGTTTAAATGTTTACTTCTCATTTCACTGTACATTAGAAAATGATACAAGAACTGTTCAAGTATTGAGCAAAAAGGATAATGGTTTCATATTCAGATTGCATGCCCAAGAGCTCTGTTCACAATGCTTAACTTGCTGCCTCAAATCCGTTGGCATTAAGAGTAATGAGGGATTCAGACCACCTCCTGTTCAGGGCTGCCAAACTCTCCACACAGAGTCGTATCCTGCAGTACAGGGCTGCCATATACAGTAGGCAGTTGAAATACAGAGCCAAGTCTGTGTATGAAGAGTGCTGGAGAATGTTGCTAGGAGGCCTAATATTCTTCACTGCCAGTCTGTGGAACTGTCTGAATCTGGGATTTCATTCCCAGACAAAGGAATCTTCTTTAGATAAGAATGTTTTCCTGGTCAAAAGAGATAAAGATGAATTTGCCTTTGAAAGCAATCTATTAAGCAACCACTCTCTGACTTCAGTTTGGGCCAAGTGCTTTCATCTGGAAGGTGTCCAAATCAGAGATCATCTTTCATATCCATTTCAGTTTCTTTGGCATCAGTTCAAACCAATGTCTTACAATTCTGCTGCCTTTGTTGTTGGGTTGTAGAAAAGTTACCAAAAACCTAACAAAGAGCCTGTGTCTGCATGTAATATTCTAGTCGAATCAACTTTAACCCAAATTTGAAGTTAGGACTCTTTAAAGAGTAACTACTTCAGTGGTCATAATTTTCACAGTAATAATGGATTATGGGGTTTTTTTTTGTTATTTATGATGTTCTCATTCATATACCCTGAGCAACTCCAAAGGTGGTTTTGCTGTGCTCTGTAAGGAGGGTAAAAATCCTCAGAAGTGAGGGAAGAAGATAATTGTTGCTTTTGTTCAAATAATTTTCTTTAAATCAATGGATTCACTCACAAGGCAGTATGAATCATTCTGTTTAAAAATAAACAGAACTGGTGAAATTCCTGGATTATCATCTGTTTTCCTCTAATAGAGTTTACTCCCTCACAAGTCTCCTCACACTATTCTTTAAGCAGTAGTGTTTTGTTACTGCTCTGAGGGTGACGGGCTTAGGGGAAATGTGTTAACCACGGAAGGACTTCCATTCTCCACCCTGTCCCATTCTGTCTGTATGTGTTCATTCCAGGAGAAGTAATGGAACTTTGTAGAACCTTTGCCAACAAGAAACAGTTTCACTTGTTACCAAGCTGTGGTAGGTAACAGCATGACACGTAACTTTTTTAGCATGTGGCCAACATTTAAGGTAGGTGGATGTGATATATGTCCTAAAGTTAATTCGTGTTGATAGATAAAATTTAATATCATCTAAATAAATGTAAGGTTTTATTTTAATCCAACAAACTCTGAGTTAACTCAGAGTTAAGCAACTCAGAAGAGGGTGCAGGAATTCCTCTCGCTTGAAAGGACAAGGGAGGGGGAAACACGAGACATAACATGATTAAGAATTACCAGGAGGGAGACACAAACATGCATTAACTACCAGGAGAGAGACACAAACATGCTTTGGCTACAGATCGTTAAAAAGGAATGTAACATCTGCTCTGAAGTTACTTCATGTTAATAGAATATAAATTGTAATACTGAATGTATGATTATAAGTCCTGTATAAAGTAGCATGTTAGAAGTTAGGTTTTGTTTTAGCATTTTGTGGGTTAACTTGGGAAGAAGGGGATTCAACAGAATACAAAAATATCCCTAGCCTGAAAAGGTTTGGGAGGGACACGGAAAGAGCTTGATTGGAATTACCAGAAAGGAGGACAAAAGACTGTCACTGCCAGGAATCGCTGAAAGGAAACAAAGGGCAACGGAACACAGAGATGATAGCCCGGAGGACCCGATGATGGTTTCAGATCCGTATCTAGATGGTCTCCAGCCAAAATTAGCATGTCTACACCACACCTGGAACCAACCATCGACAGCATTGTCCTCCTCTGCTGATCTATTCAGACTCTTAGAACTGAAACTTGCATGCTTAATGAAGCTGCCTCGGATGGAGGACTCACGTCATCTCAGGCCTCTCTCCGCGATCCAGTGTATAAAAAGAGGCTGCTGCAAACCCCAGATGTGAACTTGGGGATAACAGACTGGCAGAGTGTGTTATCGTTGTTCACCCGGCGCCGACCCCGGGCTCGACGCTGTCCTTTTAATTGTGGCTGTCCGAGACTGTTATTTTGTCTCTCAATAAAATTCCAAATTTTGATTTATCGAATTTGGTCCTCTCATTTATAACAGTGGAGTTTAATTCAGCAGAGATTGTATTTATATACCAGAGGCAACAGTTAATGGCTGTGATTAGGTGAGGAGGACTG